>NW_027040701.1:0-115000 GCF_037179485.1 Ochlerotatus camptorhynchus
GAAAGCACTGTACGATACAAAGGAAATAGTGACGTAACTAATTGCGTATAGGTTTTTGTTTTGTTTACCAAGGCTGGAAAATTTCCATATAAACTTGTTATTATTTATGACCGACCATTAATCCATTTTGTCAAATTTAAGTTAAAATTCACCAAAAGGAACACAGCATTAACAAAAATATTTCATGATCTGCGCCACCTCTCTTTATATCTCATTGGACCCTGTATACATGGCAGTGTTTCTGAATGACGTTTTTATCCGTTTGTTTTCATTTTCACAGCAGTACGTATAAAGACTTCCTCGGCAGTTCTAGATAAACATTTCAAAAGGTCCTATCTGATTTGATCGATTCTCTTCGTCGACTTTCTCTTTTGATAACCACGGCTATGCAAACTGATTTCGTGCTATTATTACCACTTAGTTTGATAAAGAAGGTTCGTATTGAGCACCCAAAATGTTTTTGCAGATGAGTTATTAACGAAAGAGAAAGTCGATGAAGAGAATCGATCAATGCAGATAGGACCCCTTGAAATGTTCATCTAGAGTTTCAATGCACGAAGCTGATTTAATCTTGGATTTAATATCATGAAATCCATAAAAACAAATAAATAAGTGAAACAATAGTCAAAGTACAGGCAAAATCGATTTGATACACCCTGGAGAGTTGCAACGAAAGTAACGAATAACTGACGAGGCACGGAAGTTTAGCATATTTTTTGTAGGGATTTTGGCGGGAGGTCTCATTACAGAGACAGAACTTTCTCCAACTTGATTTATTAGGGACATCGTATAATTGTCGCCGTATGTGGCACCAATCACCGAGGCTATTCGGGGAGTCCTGTATTTATCTATTTTGCTGATTTGCATTTTATGAAGCAAACTATGATCATGAATTTTATCCTTTTTACAGATGATGATTCGACCATTGATTGTTCAGTCTGGGGATGGAAAGCAGTACCTCCAGCTACAGAATGGCACATATCGGATGCTTAGCGAATTCGACGAAGAAATTGAAAACCTCAATACCAACGGTGAGCAAGAGAATCTTGGCTTCGTCCAGCAGGTGAATCCAGCTCCTGTCAGTGCTGCGAATGCCAAAAACTTTCCGACCATTACAGAAGAATCAAATGATAGCTATCTGAACGGAAACATCGAGAGCTATCCCGTCGTTTACGATGATGAAACTCCAGCGGATGAAATGGGTGATACACAATCGGATGAAATGGCTGAAAGATTGGATAGAATTGAAAAGAACCTAAACAAAATTCTTTTCTTCATGGCTGACATTGAAAAGTATTTCAAAATGAAGCAGCAAGAATCGAAGACTCATGAGGAAAAGCAACCAAAACAAAAGCGAAGTACTGAATGATTTCTCCGAATTCAAAGCGATTCTTCCAATTAAAACGGTTCAAGATCTGATGTCCATTGAATCTAAGCTGGAAATCCAATCTTTTTTCCGAAAAATTGTACCAGTATTTCGAAGTAATGTACAATCTTAATGGGAAACGCGAAGGACATACATTCTTTCGCAATCTGATCAGGAAAATGATCGACATATCGGTATTGATGCCCTTTTCGTGGTTAGGTAACACACGGTCCAAAAATGGTGAACCCCCTGTGGAACAAAACCGGAATTTCAAACGGACGTTTCCACGATTGATTAACTTCATCGGAAGTGTACTACGCGCCGCTGACTTTGAATATACAATCGAAGACACCGAGAAAGCATTCAGTGATTTCCTTCGTCATAAGAATACCGAAATAAAACGCCATATCAATCAGGGTGGACAGCGGCGAGTATCACATACCCGCAAAAAGCGACGACTGACTGATATTCCTTCCGATATGGCCGACTGTGATGATTATAACGATGCAGGATTGGACAGCATCTCCGAGAACTATGAAGAGGCTTAGAATTGAGAGGGTTGCCAGAAAGCATGAATGAACGCTTTTCTCTTTCACTTTTTTTTTTTATTTGTTGATTAATTTTTTATTGAAGTTTGAAAACTGATCTGCACGAAAACCAAAACGAACACTCATGTTAAATTTTAAGTTTTGATGCAAAAATGTTGCATTTTATTTGACAAATATTATACGTTAATAAATTCTGAAATAATGAATATAGAATCCCGTGGTTTTATTTTATCACACTAAATTTACTCTTCGATTTAAAGTAAAACGTAAAGCTCGCGAAAACTGATAGAGCTACAATACTAACCAACAATTGCGGCACAACGCTGAGATGTCAGCCTAAAAAAGTTCAGATGCACTATATCCCAACAGTTCAAATACCATTTAGATCTGAGGTGCCTGAGAGGAACAGTCAAGTTCGGAACTGACTCACTAGGTGGTGCCAATTTGAAAACTATATTATTTTATTTAAATGTCAGGCCCATGGCCAGATAAAACAACCCGGTCTTTGGCAAAGTTTCTTAGATGTACATAACCTATCTGGCAGTGTACTGTTTAGTTCTGAACTGACTCACTAAGTGGCACCGTCTTGAAAAGAATGTTCATTAATTGATATCTCAGGTCCATTCCCAAGTAACATTGTTAGTTTTATCGAAGATTTAAGCATTCTACAAGTCTAAATCATGGTCTACAGAACTCCATAAAACCAAAATGTTAGTTGTCACATTTAAAGTTTATTTTTTGATAAAGTTGCTCAGCTCGCTATAATCTACCTAGCAATGCACTTCTCAGCTCGAAACTGATTCACTAGGTGGCGTTAGCGTGATTTATCTGCTTTATCGTGTATCGATTTTATTTTACGGCAAGGAAAATGATCAAGTGTTCCCCGTCTGCTTGTCTATAATTAGGGTAATATTAAAATGTTAAGTTTGACTTATTGGTACCAATTTTAATTTATTTTAAGGTGTGAATGAGTGGCAAAAATACAGACTTAGGCATGTTTCTATCTTGGCAATCTATCTTAACCATTTTGCAGAGAATATTGCCAAAACTGAACATTTTATGAGGATCTTTCTCTAAATTTGATCCGTAGATATGCAATAATGACGACAGCACTGGTTTGACAAAGAAATCCGAAAGATTTTTCAACGGGTAACCAAATGAATGGAAAGAGTTTTGTTCAGTGTTATGAACAATATACTGAGTGGATACAATTTGGAAGTCTGACGTTAAAACCCACTTATCTGCTAAAGATTCTGTATTCAGGCAGAAATCACCGAGATTTACGTATGCGTAAATTTCACATTCACTCTTTTTGATAAAACAATGCAAATAATCATGGTCGTCATTATTCAATACAAATTTCTTTTTTAGAGTAGGTGCCTGTGATTGCTTCGGCCGTTTAAAATTTGCAAAATTAGATTGCATCTCAATAATTCTTCGAGATACTTGCGACAGAGGAAGGTTACCACTTCTTATCATTCTTTTCAAAGTAAAAAGCTTGGATTCGAATGGATAAGCGTCGAATGAATCCAGCGGACCGAATCGTGTAACATCATCAATCAGATGTGTTAGTCTATGCATGTTGCTGCTAAAAAGCTGTGTTCCGTACAATATTTTTACACCATTTAAGAAATCATCGATAAGGGCCTTAGCGACAGTATAATTTTCCGGTGATTGATCGTGTCTTGAGCAAATTTGAACTGCGCAAAAGAAATTTAGAAAGTGATCTGAAATTTCCTGTGATTCAAAAAACTTTTTGAGAACTACTGGACTTAGATATAGTAAGAAGGTCCTAAACTCAGTACCTTTCCAACGAGATAAATGTTCGAGACCCCGAGCTGGTCGTCGCATTTCACGGGGAAGTTTAGAAGATTGTAAAAACTGTGACACATTTTCAATCTGTTTTGCTGACCACTTGGCGTTAAGGTTGTTCAATGTGCCATTTTTCCAGCCATTTAGCAATCGCTTGGTGATCCCAAGATCAATCAAGTGTAAGCCATCTCCAATTGGAAAATCTTGAATCATGTCTAATCCATGGATGGACTCCAGTATACTGTCATATTTATGATGATCTTCATACTGACGAGAGCGAAATCCTTCGTCGGTTCTAAGGGGAACATTGATTTGTGGAAATATCATGTGTGTGTGTGTGTGTGTGTGTGTGTGTGTGTGTGTGTGTGAGTGTGTGTGTGTGTGTGTGTGTCTGTGTGTGTGTGTGAGTGTGTGTGTGTGTGTGTGTGTGTGTGTGTGTGTGTGTGTGTGTGTGTGTGTGTGTGTGTGTGTGTGTGTGTGTGTGTGTGTGTGTGTGTGACTGTGTGTGTGTGTGTGTGACTGTGTGTGTGTGTGTGTGTGTGTGTGTGTGTGTGTGTGTGTGTGTGTGTGTGTGTGTGTGTGTGTGTGTGTGTGTGTGTGTGTGTGTGTGTGCGTGTGAGTGTGTGTGTGTGCGTGTGTGTGTGTGTGTGTGTGTGTGTGTGTGTGTGTGTGTGTGTGTGTGTGTGTGTGTGTGTCTGTGTGTGTGTGTGTGAGTGTGTGTGCGTGTGTGTGTGTGTGTGTGTGTGTGTGTGTGTGTGTGTGTGTGTGTGTGTGTGTGTGTGTGTGAGTGTGTGTGTGTGTGTGTGACTGTGTGTGTGTGTGTGACTGTGTGTGTGTGTGTGTGTGTGTGTGTGTGTATGTGTTAGTATGTGTGTGTGTGTGCGTGTGTGTGTGTGTGTCAGAGAGAGAGAGAGAGTATGTGTACTACCTCTTAACATTGATCGAGCTGGGGTATCGCAAATGAAACAGCGCAACTTAATCGTTATTTGTTTATCGTCAATTAGGATACCGTTTAGAAGCACGTCGTTCAATTCTGATACGAATGGTTGCAAAAATGCATTTACATCCTTCGGTTTGTCTGGAAATAAATAGTCGTATTACTTTGACCCCAAAAATAATTTCTAGCATTATCTTACACAACCCACAAAAAATGCCCACTACTAATGGTGGCAAAAGATCTTTTAGCTCCTGTATACTTATCAAAATTGGCCACAATGATTGAGATGAGCTTTTAAAAGCTGGTAGCCCATCAATATTCACATTTAGTGAGACTTCGGATGGTTTATTGGTAACTGTAGATAAAGCTTCCGTAACCGATCTTTTCAAACCGTAGTGCCAATAATTTCCTCCGCCATTTTCATTCGAGCAAATTATTGTTGATCGAGGTGTCTGTACCAATGTTCTAGCATCCTTTGGCAGTACATTGTTGGGAATAAAGCATTTTAGAATGACAAGTAGCGAGTTAATTGCGGCATGCTTTACTTGGTGCGTTATTGCCCAATCTCTGAGCTCATTGCACAATTCATGTTGGTCAGATGTGTTGTCAGTTTCATCTTCACTTTCACTGCTGTTACCCACTTCCTCCTCAATTAAAGGGCTCACCAACTCTGCTGCAGTTTTCGGTGTACAGCTTGGATTATTATTTGTATAGCCTTCTGCAGATTCACTCTTCTCAACACTTGTTTTTAACAATTTTCGTTTTTGGCTTGCAAAGTGACCGTTTCGTTTTATTTTCCGCCATAATTCTCGATCAGAATCATCCATTTTCAAACTCACAGCAACTTCAGAAATCTTCAGACATGTAGATCTGCTTTGTTTGACCGTATAATCTCTTCTGATTGAAATTTGCATTGAACACATGAAAGTCTACAGATTATTACATCAATAGGTTTTTTAAAAGTAATTTTACGATTTAAACAACAAACAGATACCTGTAACCTTATTGTAACATACTTAACAAGAAGACACGTGAAATCTTACTGCAACATAATGAAATGATTGTGAAAACGCAGATTGCAAATAGATTCTTCGACACATCTTGGTTCGTCAACTTTTTAGTAACGTCTCGAAAAAGTTGCGCACTAGGTGCAAAAACATAAGGTTCACACTTTGTTACGCTACAATCACAAGAAACATAATGTTTTATTAAACTCTTATACAACAAAAGCAACACAAGTTAGATTTGTTGCTCAAGTGTTTCACACAATACGTGGTATATGACTTCATACCAATTTGATAGCAACATGTTTGCTCCTCCCATTTTATGCATGCTTTGAGAGGTCATCCAAGTAGTACATTGAAACTGTTATGTTTCATTATTGAGACCTAATGTTTAACAAGCAACAAATTTGAAACACTTTTGTGTCAAGATGTATTTCATGTACCATTTAAGGGATTTCTGGGTAACTTAAATAAAAAAAGTAAAAAATTGACGATGTTTTCTGTGTTGCTTGGGCAGCTGTGTGTTATATTGTATCCCTCTATACACTGTATACCACTATCAATAAATATAGTACACACTTTGAAAAAATCATGTAAATTTAGGTGCTCTGAGAGTGACATATACGAGCGTCAATTTTGACATAAATTTGAATCATAACAGACGCGAAATATAGTCCAATCAAACGTACTTTTCGTCGAGCAACGAACTTTTCAGTCTCGGAGCACTTAATTTTACATGACATGTTTGCTTACGTCTCATCTTTTATGTCAAAAATCCATCATCGTGTAAAATTACGAATTTTTAAGTGTGTAATTCGTCTGCCTCTAGCATGGCAGGACGGTCAAAACAACTGTCTTTTATTCATACATCCGTAAACACACCGTAGGAAAAGTTCTGCCCGTGCGCGATCACTTATTACTCCATCACTATTAAGAAATGAAGCAGTATTCGGTTTTGATACAGTTGTCATTCTTGCCTTAATAGCAAGGAATCGATTCTAATTGAAAGATCCCGCTATTTATTCCCTTTGGAGTTGAAACACCCTTCAAAGTCAGTCAAAATTGGATTTCTTATCAACAAAAACAAGCTATGATACCGATAATGACCATGCATCAGAACCCTAGTCTTAACCACTTCAAACTAGGGAACAACGAATAGAAGATTAGGAATCACATAAGTGAAGACTAATCAACTTTTTTTTCCTTGTTTCAAGATCATCCTCGGTCCAGGCAACCCGAGGACTTGTCACTATCAACAAGGCATAAAAAGTAACAAGGACTAAGATGTGTTCCTTTAATTACTGAAAAATCCTGTTCCCCTAGTTTGCAGTAGTCAAAACTAGGAATCGGTGGTAGATCTTACATTCCATAACGTACCACGAAAAGATAATCCACCCACGCAACGGGGCAAAGGGATATTCTGTAAACTAAGTGAAAAACGCAAACATTAAATTAGAATATCCAATGAAACAAAGACGAAATGATAAATCAATGTACAATCATAATCAACAGAAATTACTACTTTTTTGAACTTCGTGCAATAGTTTTGCCAACGCCCAGTAAGTGATTTCTTCAGAGCACTTACTGTCTACATCAATTTAGTTAAAAGCTTCCTAATGTTATAGAGTTCCATTTGTCGGAAGCAATTAATTAAAATTGATTTGAGCCAATGTTCACTTCTCAGTAAAGTGCAATATCCTCCCAGCAGACACTGTTTACAGTAAGTGTTTAACTAACAAAAGCTTCATTAGCGACCCATTTTAGCGCTCCAATCAATTAGAACTATCAGTGACGTGGTGAACTATCAGCATCGACTGGGTGGGAGGAAGCAATAGCTATTAGCGAGCCAGGGTTGCCAAAACAACAGATGAATCTGTCTTTAAAACCAAGAATCTATATTCACATATCACAGATTTTTAGGGTTCAAACAGACTACCAAAATGTTTAAATTATGATCAAACATTGCAAAAAGAAAAAGATTTTCTGGACAAACAAAAAACTTTTTTTCGAACAAAAACACATATTTCCTTTTGGTAACCCTGTTAGCAACGACGGTAGTTTTTGAGCTCATTAACATCATTCTGTGAAAGTGAGCTATACACGGCCACTGAGAACAACACAGAAAGAGAGTCACTTCAACTCAGTTGTATGAGAAATTTCTAAAAATTACTGGTACTCAGCACTGAGTTCGTGCAGTTTTTAGAAATATACCGATACCTCTGAGTAGAAGTGACCCTCTCTCTCTGAGTTATTCTCAGTGGCCGTGTATCGTTGATAGAGAAACGGCGCATCTCCTACCTTCAGGACTGGAGTAAAAACCATTACATTCTGATTTGGCACACCTTTTAGGAAGCAGCAATGACTCAAACCGACAATTTTTTTAAAGTCTCCAAGCCTCCAATCGATGCCGATGGAAAGACGTATGTGTGAACGAAGCGTGCAACCCGCAAGAGCACTTTATGATAATGGAATTAAATTCGCACATTTAATGCTATCGTTTGCCTCACCTCGTGGAGCTCGCGAAAACGTAAATGATATGAGAAAGGATCACACACGACGAGCGGTGAGGGAAGAGGGATTCTCACGTGTGCCATCAGCACCCTACTTTAATTACATTTCAGCGTTCAATTTAGCAAGTTGGTAGTGGAAGATGGAAAAAAAAGTGAAAAACGTTCACGATGTATCGAAGTGGAGCGCAGAGCTTCCCACTGGCTGTAAGCGACATAAACCAAGTCAAAAGGAGCCAAGGACCTCTGCATGGCATGGTGGCATGAGGTGGCAACGATGCTTCATATCACACTCATCTCGGTTGGTGGGCTGTCGTTAGGAGAATGGATGCTCGTTTTTTGTTGGCTCGTCGTCGTGGTAAAGGCAGATAGTATGGCTTCGAAAGCACGCGTATTATTCGCCCATCATAGCATTATTGTCTCCGGCATTGTTAAAAGGACGTTGTTGAAATCTCCGTATGAAGGTTGAAACTTGTATATGGATGGGACATGATGTGCGGAGCGTGAGTATCTCTTGGATCTTTTGCTTGCAATTGATGTCTCGGTAGATGAGAGCGAGCTGGCTGGCATAAGCGGATGTTGGAGATGGCTTTGTCTCATTGTAACGATGAAAGTGACTTAATACGGTACTTGAATCCTGTGGAAATTCGTCGATGTGGTTGCTACGGCTTCACATAAGTCTAATCTTCTTATAGTTGGTTAATTCTGTTAATTCGATGCCGACAGCGCTAGTCTGGTTCTAAAATTGCGATAAATAAATGAGACAATGAGTTGTCCCAGTGCGACTAACATTTCACGTCGAAAACAATATGCTTCTATCAAAACATTCCCACCGGGATCAGTTCTCTTCCTTGCAGCAGTCACTTCGCATTATCCTTCGGGTGATCAGAAAAATGTCCCTTTTCGGTGGTCACAAGCAAACAGTATTTTCGGCAGTGTATTTACGACACATTTAATCGAGGGCCGACTCTTCTTGAGGTTTGTCACTCCTACCGTCTATGTTCTATGGGAAAGATCGAAAAAGTAAGCAAGCAATTAAGACGCTTTATGGTTATCCTATTTTCTTTCTTGTTTTCCTCGACACACGACATCAGCTAGGCGGCAGCTATAGGCAGTCTCGTCTTGTGGTGGGAGGTGCCTTCCATCCCAGACGATGTCGTCGACAGTAGTGGCACCTAGGCGACGTCAAATGGCACGCCTTGCTCCTTCCGAAAGCGGAGCGATTTGCGTGGGTAGGTAAACACGTTCAGGGAAAAGCCGAGGCTAATAGGCTTATCCGAATTAGCGTTAAACGATTGCACAGGAAAAACGTCGGCAATGGTAATAAAATCGTTGGCTGATCAAAGTTACCGGCACAGTCTCTTGAAGCGTTGATTATGTTTTCGGTTCGTGTTGGATGTTCTTAAGGGTTAGAGGAAGTCGAGCTGGAAGTCGAACTGTTTTTTTTTTTTTTTTAAATAAATGGATACTGAGATGCAAGCAAACAAGGCCGTTGAATCTCAGCCTAAAGGCCGGCGCACAATAGATAAGTTTTCAGCTTTTCTGACAGTTAGCCCATGCATTATCTGTCAAAAAAACCCAGAAACTTATGCATTGTGCTCCAACCTTAAGAGCTCCGTTTATTCAACTTCGCTGAAACCAATGTCACTTACATGGCCAATGAAAATAGCTCAGAGAGAGAGAGAGAGTCACTTCTACTCAATTGTTCAGTGTTGAGTTCCTGAAATTTCTCCTTATCTCTGAGTAAAAGTGACTCTCCCTCTGAGTTATTGTCATTGGCCATAGGATTAGTAAAATTTTCCTTGAATATGACGAAAATCGAGAAAAAATTAACTAGGCCTATGAGTGACCGTGTGTTTTGCGAATTTGTGGTACAATATACGTCGGTAAAATCATATGCTATCCTAAAGACGAATCCCAAACATCTGGAGGCTTTGTCAAAAAAAAAACAAAAGTGTTGTTTGAATATAAGCTATCAGCCTTAACTAAGTGACTTTAGAGAAGAAGCAAAAAGAAATTCCATGGAAATTCTAAGAAGTACAGTCAACTCTGTTAACATCGAGAATAGTAATAAGGCCTGGAACGAGCAAAAATTGGTCAACTTCAAATTGGTTGTTGTTGTTGTTGTTGTTGTTCTTTATTATTGACATTTTACATCCTGCGGATGCATTCATGTCAGTTGAATTGATTTTTGTGTAAACAGTGTGTGGGTGTGTTCAGAGTGATGTGAGGATGAGTGTTAGTGTTTACAATACAATTCAAAATTCACTTAGCTTTCTTATCGTTTGCTCGTTTCCTCGTTCATCGTCTGCATGCCCATCTCATGGTTTACACTTCTTCTCCATAAATTTATTCTTTACTTCTTCTATATATATATTCACCATCTTCATTCTTCATGATCTTCCATATATCTTTTCCACATTATTTTTCGATTTCTCCGTTCCTTCCTTGCGCTTCATATTTATCTTCATTCTTCTGCATCTTCATACTCATTCATGTCTTCTGTAGTACTTTCGTTTTCTGCTTCATCTTCATCCTTTTTCACTTTATCTTCTTCGATTTCCATTCAGCATCTTCTTCATGAACTCATTTGCTTCCAACATTCATCGGTAACATTCTTCCACTGCATCTTCTTACATTTCCTGTCCGACATCTTCTTCCATTCAGACTTCATTTTTCTCCTGCATCGCTTGCTTGTTCTTCATCCTCCGCTTTGTTTTCTTCCTATATCCTGCATTTTCCTTTCGCCATTCAAAGCTTCCGATAAAATTTGGTTTCATGCAGAAACTTCAGCAACCGCTTCTCATAATCATCGTCGTTGCGTAACGCCGTAAAAAGGCTTGTGGAATCGATTTCGTATTTCATCCTGGCCGCTTCAAATTTTCTGCAGTGCAGAATAATGTGACGAACGTCAACAACGGTCCCACAGCATTCACATGCTGGTGGAGCTGTTTTCTTCAGCAAAAATTCATGCGTAACCCTAGTATGACCAATGCGCAGACGAGTGAGTATGCGTTGATCGGCAGAGCTGTACTGATCGATCCACTTCTTCGTTTCCCTTTTGACCTCCTTCAGCTTCACATCTGTCAATTGTGCCCAACGTGCTTCCCACAGCTGACGAAAGACTTGGTTCATGTTCTTGATGGAATCAATTCTTGGTACGGCAACGTTGATTGGTGGACTGTTCCGTGCTTCACTGGCTAGACGGTCTGCTTCTTCGTTACCGTGAATTCCGGCGTGACCAGGGATCCAACAAAGGTGGATCGGCCGTCCACGTAGTAAGCGCTCGACTTCCTGGATCCACGGATGCTGCGATCTGCCACTCTCTATGGCCGAAAGACAGCTGGCTGAATCAGACAGAATTATAACACATTCGGTTGATGCTCTTGCAGCGATGACGGCCGACTTGATTGCAAAGGTCTCCACCGAAAACACGCTACATTGTGACGGAAGACCTATTGCTTGCTGAATGCTGCTACTAAATACACCTGCTCCAACTATGTTCTCGCATATAGAACCATCCGTATAAATAGCCAAAGCACGGTTGAACCGGTTAGCCAGCAACTCCTCCACGATGGGACGCACTGTATTCGGGGGGTCCCCAGCTTTCACCTTCCGTTTCACATCCCAAACAATATGCGGCTTGGGTTCATACCACTCTCGGTTGGCTAGACGTGTTCGTACAGCGATGTTTGAAAGCTCTACATCAATCGTCGCCAGGCGATCGGACGCTCGTTCCACAACTGGAAGATCGATATTCCTGGAATCCTTCTCCATCAAACGAATTGCAGCACGAATTATGGCTTGCATAATCACTAAATCGAATGGCAAAGTTCCATAATCGCTGGAATCGGACTGGTGACGTACGCCCCTGAGGCGAACCGGACCATCCGGTTGTAGATGGGTGCAAGAGTCTGCACCACCGAATCCTTCGCTCTACTGACGAGCCCGATACCGTAGTTAAGCCGCGACGTGACGATTGCTGATCCGATACCCAACAGAGAATCGCGTTGCCCTCGCGGAAGTTTAGCCCCGATCATCTTCAAGATCCGCAGCCTAGAATCGCACGTGTTTTTGACTACCTTGCAATGGTGTTTGAAGAACAGCGACCGGTCAAGGTTGACGCCAACAACTTTCAGTTGATTCGTCCTCGGTACAGCTGTACGGTCGATGAATATATCGTTGCTGGGTTCTCGACGGGCGTTGGGACTGCCGTAGAAAATTTTTGATTTTGTCGCGGAAATTGTGAAGCCGATGCTTTTCGCCCATTTGTCGACAGCTTTCACTGCAGCCTGTAGATCTCTATACAGAGGACGCTCCTTACTCCTCCGTACCACCAGCAAAATATCGTCCGCATAGAGAAGCACGGCAACAGTATGCGGCACCACTCTGAAAATCGGCTGCATCGCTATAAGGAATAACGTGACAGACAACACTGATCCTTGGGGGACTCCGTTCTCCAATGGCATTTCATCCGATAAATGTTCTTCCACGTTCGCCCGGAAAGATTTTTTTTTTTTGTTAATTACTTTATTTGTACAGGCTCATTCGAATAAACTTTACAGAGCCAAGTTATCATTTTCTTTATACATTATAAATGTCTTAAATCTAAAATTAAAGAATTGGAACCGATTACTCGCGGTCTTCTCGAGGTTAGTGGATGACAATTGTTTGGATCGGGAGAGGGAAAAGGAGATTTGGAATATGATTTATGATTCAAAAATTTCACTATTTCTAAAACAAATACTTAATCCTATCGACGTTATATCAACTCTGTAATTATACAATTATTACAGAAACAAATCTACAAAAAAAAAATGCACACACACATACAAAACACAAACTAAACACAAGGTTAATCAAACTTACAATCTATGGTTAATATTCTTCAAGAAAACATATATGAGTTGCATAAACTCCAGATCGCGTCTAGCCAAAATATCCCGAACTGGAACATTAGGTTGTCTACCTCGAGCCCGAAGGGAATCGTACAACTCGGATCTGACTCCACGGTGCTCAGCACATGACCAAATAATGTGATCTGCGTCCTGGTAACCTTGTCCACATTCACAGAGATTACTGTCCCCCAGCTCAACACGGAACAAGTGAGCGTTTGACGAGTAGTGATTGGACATGAGGCGAGACATCATACGAATGAAGTCTCGACCCACATCCAACCCCTTGAACCAAGGACACTTCGACACCTTAGGGATGATTGAATATAACCATCGTCCCAAACTCCCTTCACTCCATTTATTTTGCCAGCTGGCGAGGGACTGTTGACGATAAATGAAGAAAAATTCGTCGTAGGCGATTTGTCGATCGTAAATATCGCCTTCCATAGCGCCCACCTTTGCAAGCAAGTCCGCCTTCTCATTGCCCGGAATCGAGCAATGAGATGGGACCCATGCAAAGGTGATGACAAAAGATCTTAAAGATA
The DNA here is from genome assembly GCF_037179485.1 of Ochlerotatus camptorhynchus. NCBI lineage: Eukaryota > Metazoa > Arthropoda > Insecta > Diptera > Culicidae > Ochlerotatus > Ochlerotatus camptorhynchus. The sequence goes on from NW_027040701.1 coordinate 13,615, forward strand.
AAGCACTTAGAAGCTCTCGTATTTTCATGAGAAAATACGAGGAGTGCTTTACCGGCCTCATGGAGCGAATAGCCTCGACAGAACTGAGACTATCCGTAAAAATAAAATAATGATCTGGTGCAAGCGAGGCGATCGTTTCTAGCGTACAATGTATTGCACCCGGAAAGATCTGTCGGTGAGGAAACTGTTCAGTACGTTGAACATGCGCCCACCCATCTGCCACTTACGCAGAGTACGCAAGATACCGTATCGCCAAGTGGTGTCGTACGCTTTCGACAAATCAAGCGATGCAATCAAGCAGTGTTCGTCCCGATTTGGCAGTTTGGCTTCGGAATCGGCACTATTATTCCGGTTCGCCAACTGATAGGGTAAACGCCACTACGCCAGATTCTGTTTAGAAGCTGCAACAGCGTGATTTTGACGGATACAAGCAGACGTCGGATCATCGGATACCCTACCGAGTCAGGACCTGTAGAGACACTACGTCCTTTGTCGAGTGCCCAAAAAAGCTGATCCAGGGTAAAGTCCACGTTATATATCTCGTCGTTGTCCGGAAGAAAATCCACGCGATCCCGTTCCGCTCTTTCCTTCGCTGTTTGAAACAGTTGGGGATAGCTTGAGGTCGCTGATCTCTCGCAGTAGTGCTCGGCCAGTTCTTCTGCTATTTCTGCCACCTTCTCCGTGTAGCCATCGGGTCGCTTGATAACCGCCTTGCTGTATTGTCGTTTGCCTCTCAGGGTGTTCATCGTCCGCCACATTTCTGCCGTTGTGCTGCTAGGTGATATTTTTCCGACAAAGTCCTCCCACGAATGTTCCTTAGCTTCCTTCACTGCCTTCTTAGCCGCTGCCTTCGCTTCCTGGAACTGCTTCAAAACATCCGCTGTGTCCGATCCTGATATTCTGCTGCGCTTCAGTGCTCTCAGAAGTTTTCAACGCTGCTTAATCGTCGTTTTCACTTCCGGGCACCACCATGGTACCGATCTGGAACCAACTCGTCCTGATGTTCGATGAATGCTAGCGGTTGCTGCTCATAATATCCGATCTACGAACTCATCAACACCAATCTCGTCATCCGGTTTGATGCTGCTGGAAGTGAGTCGTTCGAACAATGTCCAATCTGCTTGGTCGTAGAGCCATATTCTTCGCTTCGTGGCGATCTGTGAGAATTCAGGTGAAGAGACGGTGATTGGAAAGTGGTCGCTGCTGTGGGTATCTGGAAGTGTTCGCCAGATAAATCTGGGAGCTAGCACCTCTGAACAGATCGAAAGATCTATGGCAGAAAATGAACCGTTTGCTGGATCCACCCGCGTGTGTGATCCGTCATTCAGGATTATCAGATGCTCCGTCAGTGTCTTTTCAGCGATGTAGCGGCCAAGCGCATTCGATGCCTTAGAACCCCAGGCGGGATGGTGCGCATTGAAGTCGCCAAGTACCAACATTGGCGCGGGCAGACGCTCCAAGAAATCATTTAGTTCTGTTTGGCACTGTTGTTGGGAGTTCGGAGATATGTAGATCGACACTACCGTCATTGGCGTCGGAAGATGGATGCGAACTGCAATGGCTTGAATATCACAATTGATATCGATGCGCTCGAATGGAACCCCTTCACGGATGGCAAGGCCCACTCCTTGCTGCCAGTACCGACGACTACCGGTTTGAAGAAGCAGGGTGTAGTTCTTACCGGCAAAGTCTGGCGCGACCACACGATTATCCACTTTCGTCTCTTGAAGCGCTATAACGGACGGTTCATGCTGGCTGATGAGCAATTTGAGCCCGCTGATGTTGGCACGTAGACCACGTATGTTCCACTGGAGGGCAATACATTTTGTGGGATGACTACTGCTGACTGTTGCTGATGACGAAGATGATGCTGACGGTCTACGCGTTGGACTTGACATATCGGCGGAATTCCAGGAGGAAACAGAGGGTGCAAGACACTCGTGACTGGTCCCACTCTCGTCCCCCTGAACATCCACTTCCCTCCTGGGAAGGGGGGAGGTTACTTCACGCTCTCCCACCCCACACCGATTTCGGAATACTGTCTGTTGCAGTAATGCTGACGGTGGAGATGCATCTCGACTTTGCTGTTGAGGACGAACTTAGACAAGTTCCTGAACCAGTTACTAGGAATGATAGTGCCGGTGGCACTCACAATGTTGTGGTAGCTAGTGTTGGCTGACAGTGAATTTTCGATTGGCCCTACATGCCGACGGCTGCTTTCGTTGGAAAATGGCCATATGGGTGTATTGGATGTAAGCGAGTGATATCGAGGTGGTATTATGGTAGGTAGGTAAGTGGTATGTTGCTCTAATGTTTCATAATCGACCGCAGAGGGGGATTCTCCATCAACGGGTTGGGGTAAGACGTCCCGGATGGATCCTCTAGCCTGCTGCGCTCTCTCCTGTGAGAGTGAAGGGGGTACTACACTTTCCCTCCCTTCAAGTCGATCGATGTCGTTGTCCGTTTCGCTTGTCCGGTAAGTATTGCTGGTCGGTAAACGTTTGGAGGAATGAATCTTATCGAAGATGCTGACTAGGGGGCGTCTCTTCGATCTCATCCTCGTCGATGCTTATCGTTTCCTGGTAGGATGTCGGTGTTTTTTCAACGGGCTTCTTCAGCGGTGAGCTTTATCGGCCGAGTGAGGTGTCTGTTATGCCTTTTCTTCTTCTTGTTGTGTTTAGATTCCGTTGTCGCTAGCGATCTACTTCTCAGATGCATCGACGGTGCGGCTATCTGCGATTCTCCGGATTTTCTCATGAGTTGAGAATGCAGGTTCGAATCGATTGCTTGGTTCGATTGACTTTCGGAAGGATGGATTGGTTTACTCGGCTGAGCTAGCGGGGTTTGTTGAACTTGCGGTGTTCGAATCAGTTTGATGTGTCCCATTAATTTGTCGATCTTTTCGTCCTTCTTTTTCATCACTTCAAGAAGTTGAGCAATTTGGGCGTCTTTCTCCTCCATTTTCTTCTCCAGTGCCTCTAATTTTTTTTTCCGGTCGGCAGTCTGCTGGGCTGCAGCTGCGGCGTAACTTCCTGTCCCTATTTCGACTCGCTTGCGTGCTTCAGGGTACGTCAGACTATGATCCACTTTTAGACGGATCACTTCCACTTCCTTCTTATAAACCGGGTTCGGACGATGAGGTCCACCACAATTGATGCAGTGGGTAGCTGCTGCACACTGTTCATCTTCCGCCAGTTCATAATCGGCAGAACAGTTAATGCAACGTTTCGGAGCAGGACATCGGAATTTCTGTTAAAAATGCATAAAAAAAACCTGAAATACTGCATTTGGAAGTTGAGTGTACAATGGTTGCTATGATGAGTTTGCTCTTCAGTTTTCAAAATGACGTCCAAGCAAGAGGAGCAGCGTGTCAAAATTTTGCTCTCGCAGCAAGAGAATCCGACGTTCTCACACGCCAAGTTGGCAAAATTGCTGGATGTGACCAAGTCGACCGTGACAAACGTTTTAAAAGTGTTCAACCACCATGACGTGGCAGCGGAATCCTAACCTCTCCATCCGGGACGTCGCTGGCAAGCTCAATGTCTACCATACTACTGTGCAGCGGGCCAAAAAGAAACAAGCAGGGTTGTCGACGTTTAAGAAGATGAAGGTGGCGAACCGAGATTACAAACAACACACGTCGGCAAAGCAACGGTCCCGAAAGCTGTATACGAATCTGCTCACAAAGTTCGACTGTGTCGTCATGGACGACGAAACTTATGTGAAGGCATATTTCAAGCAGCTACCGGGACAGAAGCTTTATACCGCTTCAGAAAAAGGGAAGGTGGAAATTTTCAAAACCATCAAACTATCGAAGATCCCGAAAAAATATCTCGTCTGGCAGGCCATATGCACGTGTGGTATAAAAAGCAGCATTTTCATTAGTACGGGAACCATTAATCAAGAAATCTACGTCCAGGAGTGCCTGTAAAAGCGACTCCTACCATTTCTAAAGCAACATAATAGACCTGTGCCCACCAGTCCAGAACACCACCCTATCGAACGGTATTGGGCCTTGGTCAAACGGAATCTCAAAAAAACTAATAAATCCATGGAAAACGAGCGGCAGTATAAATCTAACCGGCGTTCGGCGGCGAATATGCTGGATGAGACTACTGTGCAAAATATAATAAAAGAATAAACGAACATTTTTTTTCTTTTAAATATAATTGAACTACCAAAAGAAAAATAAGAAGATTTTTGTGATGTGAATTTTGGCTGAAAGAAACGATTTTTTGTCGACCATTTTTTGCGCGTTCCAGTCTTTAAACACTACTAGTATACCTGGGTTATAGCAACAATCAATACGAAACTAACGATTTTAAATTGGTTCACTACTTGAATAGCCTATTGGTCCCAAGCAAACGATTAACGTGCCCCATTCTAGTCAAAATTCTAGTACCACGCAATGTTTGTTTGCATTTGCTATGAAAGTTTGACAGATAAAATGAGGGGGGTTATTGGTTTTTCCTATGTTTCGAGGGGTGAATCGATTAGCTTGGGACCGAAGATAGTACCAGAGCTGAGCCAAAAAGTTGAACACGTTTCTTCGGGACCTTCTGGTCTTAGAGTTACCTCTATAGTTATAGGGTTGATTTTATTGAAACTCAATACGTCGGGTAACTAAGAGTTAACATGTTCCATTTACGTCCTATTCAAGATTGCCTTATTTACGTCCTATTCAAGATTGCCATACAGGGTGCGTGACGATTTTTTGCATTTAATTTCAAATAGTAATTTCTCATGCTTGTGCATCATGATTTAGATATATTTGGCAGCACTGGATAGCTTATACTGTTAGGTATAATATTTAAACAAACAATGTTGAGTAAACGTAAAGATGTCGAAACAAGAGAGCAATCTGTCAGCCGTTGTCGCTTTGTTGCGCGCCGGATTATGCATGAAAGAAAAAATTCGGTCGGTAAATGTGTCTGAAAGAACAGTGTATAATATTAAAAAAAGGCTTGGGAAAGTGATAAGACGGAGCACCTGCTCATACTGCTAATAAAGCACAGAAATGGCTTACGGAAAATATTTCGTAAATTTGGGAGGAAGAAATTTGGCCCCCAAGCAGTCCCGATATCAATCCGTTGGATTATTTTGTATAGGGAGTCGTCCAACGGGATACCAATAGAACCCCTCACACCACACTTAAGTCGCTAAAAGCTAAAATCAAGGCAGTGATGACATCTATGGATCGAAACATTTCAAAACGTGCATACTGCAGTTTCCGGAAGCGTCTAACTACAGTCGTTGAAAGGGAAGGCAATTTTTTTTGAATAAATTTACTTACAACTTCCATATGTTGCGAAAGAAAATAAATCGCACAAAATTCATTGCTAGAATAACTAACTGGTGTATTTTTGTTCTCAAATATGCCATTTACTGCAAAAATTCGTCACGCACCCTGTAGAGTTGATATGCGTAGCCAGATACTGATTTCCTGTCGTCTGGGTCGTTCGCAAAATCAAAATCCTACTAAGGCTGGTCTATTGCTTCATTTTGAGTATATTATTTTTGTCTTACTGGTTCCTTTCAAGTACCACAAGATGCGTTTTAGTCCTCACCAATGCCAATCAGTTGCACAGTTCTTATATTTGCTTAATGTATTAACTGCGGCGCATTTGTCCGATCTGGATGTTAATGAGAGGTATTGTAGACATCCTACTAATTATCTATAAGATTGAGCAGTATGTTCACCTTCAGATTTTGACCGCCTAATATTAGTATTCAATGATGTCCCACTGGTATACACTTGGCCATTCTAAATCTGCCCAGGCGTCTTTCAATATATTGACTTAATGATTTGATTGCCAAAGTCACGATTTATTTCCATTCCAAGAAAATGTTTTGCCTCCGAAAAATCTTTTTTTTTAATAGCTTGCCAACTTTTTCGTTGCCATCTATATGTTAGGCAATTAACACCAGCAGGTTAATTCAGGTAAATTTGAGAATATGCAATTTACTCATCAGTAACTTATTGGGCTGAACAATATCGTTGGGTCGAATCTCTTGTTCCTTTTTTGACAACAATAACGAGTGAAAGTGAGAGGCTGAAGTCATTATTAAGTAAAAAGAACTCAAATTTTGGGTTGTTTTTTTTTCTCCGTGTAGACAGTCAATTATTTTACGGAGGGACCTAATCTTTGGGAGGAATTAAATAAAGTTCAAGCTTAAATTCTATTTCAATAAGTTCAAGTTCATCGCATCATCGAGACGTTTGTTCCAGAATCTGCTTGCTTGTTTTAGTCCATACAAGCTTTTATGTAAACGAAGAATTTGGCTTCGTCCGTTGTCATTCGATGGGAGCTTAATGACGATTTCCTTTTTTAGATTCTCATTGAAAAATTATGTTTTGACATCCATTTGGTGTTCAAGCAATTTGTGTTCGTTAGCTAGTGCAAGTGCTAAACGAACGCTTTCCAGTTTGGCAATAGGTGCCAATGTTTCACTATAGTCAAATCCTGGCCGTTTTTGTTCTTTAATTAGTTCGTTTATTTAGAAGGCTCAACTGAGTTAGCTTTACAGAGGCGATAGTCAAGCATGGGAAAAATCGTTTCATTTTGCATTTACTACTCACTCACATGCATACAACATCAGAACCGAACAGCAGCTTGTGCGAGCCGAACTGATTTCGTTCGTATTCGCTTTGCTTCTATTTTCTTCAGTGGACCCTACACGATTGCTTTTATTGACAATAATCGTATTGTCAATACATTCTATATTGACGTCAATACATCGAGATTGACAATATTTCTGAATTCACATCATCAATATTATTGTCAATAATTCCCCTTCGCGTCAATATATTGATGCGTGTGGGGTTTGCTTCCGATGAACGCAGAATTGAGCAAAACAGACAGCTGAGCGTAACATTAATGATTCTGAGTGTAGTAGTGTGGATCATCTCTCTCTTATTATTTTTTCTATGCTGAACCTTTTACGATTGCATTCTGCTGAGTGAGCTGAATGAGAATTTTGCAGAAAGAATCACTTTTTTATTTTCTAGCTTTCTAGCTACATTGACACATTTACATTGCTATTAATATGCTGTGGCCAATTCAAATGATTTAGATCAGTGAGCCAAAAACTATCTAACTCGGCTATTTAAATCGTTAGCATTCGGATTCTACGCATTCAATCTGGTTCTCCCTCGGTAGAGAAAATTATTCAGCTGCCTTTCAGTTTATTCTTCTTTCCTTCTACTGCTGTCAGTTCTGAATCGATCTGCAGAGTCACTTGGTTGGAATAATTTACACTCGTTCGGCAATCTGTTTGTAGGTGATGATGGCTATTTTGATTCTGTGGTGCTCGCGCGAGTGAATGAATTTTCCCATGCTTGGCGATAGTTTATTGTTCTTTGTTTGTAACAAAATTCACTTAATTCTATGTCTAGGAGGAGTTGGGTCGAATACTCGCGGCTTACCCGAGGTTACAGAGGAACATTGTCGAAGGATATGATCAGGGGAGGAGCTTGGGGGTAAGGTTTCGTTGTCTCATCAGAGCCAAATCCTGGCCGTTGTGAACATTCATTTGCTGATACCCGTGCTTTGTACCTTCCATCCTATTTTATTGAGAAGATCCATTTTGAGTAATTAGTTTTAACTCCATTTGGGACAGCGACGTCGGTGGTGTAGTGGTAAGTGTGATTGTCTCTTGACCCGGCAGGCCTGGGTTCAATCCCAGTCGGTGCCTCCAGGATGTTCTGAGGCATAACATCTCTGATCACGGGGAAGTAAAGCCTTTGGTCCCTGGTTCATGAGTTGATGAGTCGATAGGTAGGGTCCCCGCGTAAAATAATTGACTGTCTACACGGAGAAAAAATACAACCCAAAATTTGAGTTCTTTATACTTAATAATGCCTCTCACTTCAGCCTCTCACTTGCACTCGTTATTGTTGTCAAAAAAGGAACAAGATATTCGACCCAACGATATAGTTCAGCCCAATAAGTTACTTTTGAGTAAATTGCATATTCTCAAATTTACCTGAATTAAACTTAATTTTGGGTAGAATATACTTAAGAGTAGATAATTTTTTGCTGGTGTTAAATGGAAACTACTATATGCGTTTACTCAAATTTGGGTTATTGGGCTGAACCCCGGACTTGAGGGAAAAGTACTTCATTTTGGGTAGTTTTTCATCTCCATTCTCCATGTAGGCCGAGTGTGAAAGCACTGCACTATTCAATCCATTGCTCTGTGCAGACCGTTTGTACCAAACCGTAAAGGACGAGGCAATGAAAGAGCCAACAAAAACATTCAGTCACTCACGAGCAGGCGACGCACACCGCTTGCCTTCGCTCACACAGAATATAATTGAGTCATTTTTCAGTCATTCAAAACAAATATTGGGTACCATCACGGCAGAATAAACGTGTTGACTGAGCTACTGACTGAGTGCTCAGCTATCAGTGACTCGTTTACCTCTCAATTATTCAGACTCTCACGAAGCAGTGAATGATGAGACAGATGGCAGTTCATATTCACTGTTTTGCGCACTGGGGACTGATTTGAACGAAATAAGATCTATAACTAAAAAAAAAAATCGAAATATTAATGGTGATGGTGGAATTTTCTATATCCTCATCAAAAAGCTTCCAGAGAGAACCTTGTCTTTGTTGGTAAAACTATTTAACAGATGTTTCCATTAGGCATTCTTTCCTGAAAAATAGAAAAATGCAAAAGTTGATCCAATTTTGAAACCGAATAAAAATCCAGCTGAAGCTTCTAGCTACCATCCAATAAGTTTGCTTTCATCAATAAGTAAACTTTCTGAAAAGATAATTTTGAATAGAATTATGCTTTACATCAATATGAACTCAATTTTTGCAGATGAGCAGTTGAAATTTCGCCATGGACTTCCAACTACTCATCAACTCGTAAGGAATACCAATTTAATTCGTTCAAACAAATCTTAAGGATGTTCAACTAAAGCTGCTCTTCTAGACATACAAAAAGCATAGGGGGGAGGTAGCTCATCGATTCTTCCGGTTCGCCTCCTAGCATCGTGCTATAAGGTACCAGGCGATAACCAGGGTAGTTGATCGATAGCTCGATGACATCATTTCGTTGGCGTCTGCAATGGGAAATTCTCATAGCAGGCGTTGACGATGGGACGTTGCGAGTTGTTGAATAGCGACTATCGTGGTAACTCACCGATTACCTGTCGATCTGCCAAATTTGGAAAGACGTCTGCATTGAATTGTCTCATATAATAATATTCCGCCCACTATATCACAAGAAATTGCGAGTAGCTGAGTGGAATGGAGATAAGTTAAGCATTGGGTACAGGACCAAGTCTCCCCTGGGTGGTGCCAAAAGATGAGCGCAATAGAATCATCAAGTTGCCATAAGGCACGGAATGAGACTTTTGCATGGCTGGGTAGTCAAAGTCTTCCATTCGTTAGTCATTTCAGGTGGATTAGAACAGGTTTAGGTGGGCGTTGGCCAGATTTGGATTTTTCAGGTGTAATCCTGGATAGGACCCTGTCATTGAACGTCGCGTGAAAGTGGAACTTAATGAAGGCCTAAGTACTTTTTCGTAGTTTTTAGTTTTCGGATTTCAAAGATCGTCGGTTACAGTGGCCTGCTTACTGAGCAGAAAAACGCGGTCCCAGGTCCTTACATATCAAAGCGATTTATGGTAAAATCGCTTGTGTATCGTGTATTTTGCGACACTCGTTGTTGTCGTTGGTTCCGGGTTTGAATGGATACAAAAAGTTGAGCAACGGTATTATGTGATATGAGGGGCTCGGTGGCCTTAGAGCAACCGTTTTTGCTTACTGAGCAGAACATCATGAGTCTAATCTCAGGCCCATCCACATTCAAGATTCGTCAATCGTTTTATTTGTTAATATGACTACATGGTAATAACAGCAACTCGGTGATTAAAAAGGTGCTCGTCTGCCTAGTGGCAAACGTTTTTGCTTACTGAGCAGAAGACCGTGGGTTTAGTCCCAAGCTCCTTCGCGTTATATGATCGTTAGGAAATCAATTCAGCTTATCGTTTACCAAAACGAACCCTGCTGCAAACCCAACCCTCTTATCCAACATCCCAGTGATTCCTCGTGGAAGTGCAGAGGTGTTCTCGGCTTCCATCAAAGCGAGTGTCATGTCAACACAATCCTTCCCATTCCTTTCTTGACCTGTGTTCGGGCGCGGCCGGCGCTGGTATTGCCTAATTTAAGATCACCAGTTTTTACACATTGAGTATGATTGCTAGTCCCAAGCATCGTCTATTGGTTCTCTGTGTAATTACAGCTGATCTGGCAATAACAGAGTAGCAACCGTGGGCGGTCAATCAAGCTCAAGCTCAAGCTCAAGCTCTAGACATACAAAAAGCATGGAGGTTTGATTGCTAAATTGAAAAAGTTAAATTTTCCGCTCTATATAATGAAATTAGTTCAAAATTATTTAACTGACAGAACTCTGCAGGTAAAAAATCTGAACGACTACCTGTTGGAGCAGGAGTTCCTCAGGGTAGCATTCTTGGGCCTATATTGTATAACATTTTCACTTCGCACCTCCCTGATTTGCCTCAAGGTTGCCACAAATCTTTGTTTACTGCTGACACCGGCATTTCCGCATTAGGAAGAAATCTTCGTATTATTTCCAGTAGACTGCAGAAAAATTGAGATATTTTCTCTTCTTATTTACAAAAATGGAAGATTCCTCCCAACGCTTTCAAAACTCAATTTATAATATTTCCACATAAACCTTAATAGAGCTTCCGTTTTGAAACCTAGTAGTAGTCGCATAGTCATTATGAACGGAGTTTCAATTTCTCGGTCAAGTAAAGTGAAATACTTTGGATTAGTACTTAAGGGGGGAAATATAAGTAAAATTGTTTTGATCGATTTTTTATATTTTCCCTCAATTTTTTTTTTTTAAATGCTGCGAGCACGAGGAAGGAGTGATCTATGGCCCCGGTATCGCCGATTAACCGTAAGTTCCAGAAATCATGTTTTTTCACAACCCAAAACTTTAAACGCGTTTTTCTCGAAATAGTGTTTTCCAAATTGGCGGGAAAGATAACTCAAAAAGTTCTCATCCAAATGACTTGAAACCTGGCGCATCTTAAAGGAAATAGATTTTTACTTTATGTGAACCATGATATCATGAAAAAATTAACAATAAATAATTTTCAGATCTGCCTAAAGTGGAAAAAACAGTGAAAATCAACTTTTTTTTCAGATAATTTTTTCTAAATTTTTAAATCGTCTTTTTTTTTGGTTTTAGAGATTCACATAGAACAAAAATCTTTTCTGAATAAGGTCCAATTGATAAAAGTAAGTTTTGTCCATTTTTCAGGTCTCTAGAACGCCCGCCAATCTCCACCGGAGGCGACCTCCTTCCGATGTGACCCCAAGGAGCCACAGAGGTCACACACCAATGAAAAAATCTCAAATGTGTTGGAAGATTTAAGCAATTTAATGCAAAAAAAAACCCCAAACGTTTGCGTTGTATCATTTGCTCACAAAAAAAAATCCGAAAATCGTCGAGTTTTTGACGTGTTACTTGTATTTCCCCCCTTAACCACAAATTAACTTTTAAATATCACATTGAGGACATTCAAGCCAAATATAAAAAATATATAAATGTGTGTATCCTCTTATAAGCAGCCGCCGCATAGTGAGAAAATTCTGTACTTCTGTTTTATATCCACCTTGACCTACTGTGCAATTTTGCCGAAGACAGTAACCTTTTATATAGCCAGAATCATGTGGCTGTCTTACCCCTAGGGGTGCGGGAGGCAAACCTTACCCCGCATGTTTATTTTTTGCTTTCATTATTTAGTTTATTTCTGATTCGTGTTAAAATGATAGGGAAAGTCCAATACTCACAAAATTTATAGCGGAATTTTATACGGTTTTGGTAAATCAATACTATCAAAAGGTCTACGTAGAAATGTATGCACAGGAGTAACAGAAGACATGAACAAAATGATATCTATTCTAGATAGGTAGTTTAACAATTTGATTTAACAAACATTTTAATTGATGTGGAATTTCCGCACACCTTTCAGAGAAAAATAAACATGTTACCAAGCGAACGGAACTTTTCATACGGAATAAACTTAAAAGTCAACGCTAAGAAAAAAAAAACACATTGTATTCACACAAATGGTTGCACATTCATCACCACAAATTACCATTCTCACTCTGGAACGTTTCTATGAATGAAGGAAAACGCTAATCTGCTCGTTATGCGCCACAAAGAAAGCAATGAATGCGCTCTTCTGGCGTTGTGAATGACGACTAGTAAATACTACCATCGTCCGCTAAACGAAACGTCAAGCCAAACAACCATCGGTATAAACATTAACCGTCAGATCTGCAACTCTTTCATCACTTCAGTTCAGTTCTGGCAACTGCCGGCCAACGACGACAACCAACGCCCGTCTACGAAAGTCCATTCCCAAAGGAAAAAAACAGGACTGGTTGCAGTCAGTAATTACTCGCTTTTACATGGAAAATTCATTTATTTCAGCTTGATTGCCGAGAACTGTGATGATGCAGTGTGGACCAAGTGAGGAGGATTCACGCGGGCGCTAAAAACAAAATAGTCGTTTTTAATGTCTTACCTCTTACCCTGAAGTGTGGGAGGTGTGACAGGATGGCTGGTACGACGACACTGACTACAACAACGTGGAACGACAGCTCTGAGAAAAAAGTGCATCTCGGTGGCGGCGGGCGAAATCTCCTCGTGGATAATGACATTATGTCAGTTTCTTTAGCACTTCATAAATTATCCGGGGCAGGGGCAAAATTATCTCGATGTTATTGGGTCGTTACATTTTTCACATCCGCCTGTGGGTGGTGGTTTGTTCACGAGTAATTTTCTCGCTTTTGTGGTTATCAAAGGGGACATGAATTTGATTAGAATTTTGTGATCAGAGAGTAAGTAGATTGTTAAGGCGGCCAGAGAAGAAATTTTACAATCTACAGTGTGCCGTAATACAGTGATCCACAATTTATGAGTCGCTGCCAACAAGTGGGGCATGGTCCAGTGGGGCTTTGGGACCCATTACCCTGAATACCCCATTACCCATCGATTCAAGGAGGTTAAGGTGAACAAGTTTTTTTTTTCGGATGCTAGACAAGTAAATTCAGAATTATTTTAATACGTTACGCTAGTGCGTTTTGCTTTCAATTCAGTGCAGTGGTTGCCGAGATGCATGAATTACTTTATTTAAGTATTTTTTGTTACTTCATACGTGAAGTTTACGATAGCTGGAGAAAGTTCTGAAGAAGATAGATTGATAGTGACACTAGAGTACGACAATGTGAAAATTGAACAGAAGTTGAAATTAAGGGGAAGTTTAACAGCCCGAAAAAAAAATATTTTTATACGTACGTCTTTATTTTTCAAAAAATATTGGGAAAAATTATCAAAAATCCAATAAATTCAATTTCTTCCTTAAATTTTTATCAAAATTAACATGCAAAAATATTTTTCTATCTCATTATGAAAAAAATTGGACCCTCAGCAAAACCGAAAAGTCGATGTTCGTGGTTTTTGAGTCTAACTTTACGCCATAATGACTTATAAAAAAAAATTGCACGTGAATTTTCTTTGAAAAATTAGAGAAAAAAGTGATTGTTTTAGATTTTTGATACCTTTTTTCAATATTTTTAGAAAAATCATAACGTAATTTTTTTTGAGCGGTGAACTACCCCTTAAGCGAAGGTCCATTAATGCGACAATACTAATTAAACACACACTCCTTTACCTATCTAATATATTAATACATGTGGGGACTTGAAATATTTCCTCAAATCCACAGGCAAAATAATGCGCGTTTGACTTGCTTATATACTGTCTGCGGCTGTGGAATAGTTCTTATAGAATCCAGTTTAAACGTTGGCAGCACTGGGTGTGATTTAAAATTTTAAAAGATTGCATCAACCTAAATTTAAAAAAATAATAATTTTGAACTCACACTCACATATACGACCTGATTTCGAGGTAATCAATCGATCAAGAAAAAGATGAACTTTTCGCACAGCACCGTAATCGTATCGGTCAACTCGGTCTGCAGCGAGGTGGATTTGCTGTAGATGGTTTCCTCGTCTACGCCGACCGCCGTTAGAATGCAATTCACTTTCCTCAAAACACTCAAGCTGTCAGAAATACCGGGTTGCCAAATATACCTTAATATTCGCATTTCACAAAAAAAAATGCAGCTTGCTCTACGACCGGCGCTGCCGGCACAATCGGCACACCTGCGGTACATTTGTTGCACACTGACAAAATGTTGACCCATGATTGGTGTGCGGAGCACTGGCGTGCACAGGGTGGGGCAAGGTGGGGCAATTGCCCCTCCTTTTATAAATAAGATTTTTATTTTCATATTTACTAAATTATAAATTAAAATAACTTGATTTCTTGATAACTTGATTTGAAGGTAAAATAATTTCATTTCATAAAATAAGGCCACTGAAATCCTTTGAGATGGTGCCTGAAAATTGCACCACAAAGGTGCATGAAATGACAAACTTCAATTAAATTTTTGGGTCAAAAAATTGCACCCCAGTGGTGCATGCAAAAAAAATTCTGGTGTAAATTTTTTTTTCAAGATGGTTCATGGAGGGTTAAAAAAATAGGGTAAGTTTAAGGTTGAAAAAATTCACCTTCGTGGTGGTAAACTGAAGAAAAAGCTTTTTATTGAATATTTCTGGTGTCAAGGTGGGGCATGGAGGGACTAATCAAAGGGACTAATAACTCTGGTGTAAAAATTGAATCCCGCTAAAAATTTGGAGGAGCACATTTAACTGAAAATATCTGGTGGAAAATTCGCATAACTGTGGTGAATGTAGAAACGCAAGGTTTTTTAATTTTTCTTGTGCATAATTTGCATCGTTCTGATGAATGCAAGCTTCATTGAAAATTTAAGGTTGGGAAATTTGCAGCATTCTGGTGCATGAAGAGGCAAAGCCTGATAATTGCACCACAAAGGTGCATGGTGAAACAAACTTCACTGACAATTTGTGGTGCACCGTCCTGGTGAATGGAGGAGCATGCTTTATTGAAAATTTCTGGTGCAAAATTTGCATTGCTCTGATAAATTAAATGAACGGAATATTTCTGGCAAAAATTAATCTATTTTGAAAATATCTGGTGAAAAATCTGCACCGTTGTGGTGAACGGATGAGCAAGCTTTTTGGAAGAAATAATTGTCCTTAAATTTGCATCCTTCTACTGAATAGAGAAACAAACTTTAATAATAATTTCTGGTGTAAAATGTGCACCGGTCTGATGATTGGAGGGAAGCTGCTTTACTGACAATTTATGATGAAAAGTCTGAAAATATGAGGCAAGCTTTATTTGGTGGAAAACCTGCAACATCCTAATGATAGGAGAAGCAAGCTATATTGAAAATGTTTGGTGGAAAATGGAAAAAGGAACTCTGCACCAATCAGCAGATTGGAGAAGCAATTTTTAATGAACATTAACGGTGGAAAATTTGCATCGTTCTGATCAATTAAAATTTTGTGGTGTAAAATTTACTGGGGGCAAGTTTGTATTGAAAATTTCTAATTTAAGATTTGCAACAATCTGCTACATGGAGGAGCAACCTGAATTGAAAATTCCTGATGTAAAAAATGCACAGTTCTGGTGAAAGAAGGGGCAAGCTTTATTGAACATTTCTGATAGAAAAACAACAACGAATAGGCGGACAACTTAAACTTGACTTCCGAGAAGAACCTCAAGGGTATTGAATTCTGTGGACAGTTCTAAAAGAAAAGATTTCTGGGGATGATTCCATGAAAATTCTGCGAATAATTGCTAGTGAATCCTGCAGATAGTTCCAAGATAAGAATAACGAGAGAATCAAATTTTGAATGAAATTCCAAAGGGATGTTGAGAAAAATTTCAAGGGAATTCCGAGGATAATTTGAAGCGCATTTTGGGACGAATTTCTGGATAATGCAGAGGAAATTCTTCTGAAACTTTAGAGGAATTTCAATTTCAAAGTGTTCTGAAAAAAAGTTCTAACATATTCCGAGAAGAACCTCGAGGATATTGAATTCTTATGACAGTTCCAAAATAATTCTGAGGAGAATTCAAAGAAAATTCTGCGGACGATTTTTAGTGCATCTTGCAGATAATCTCAAGATTATTTCGAAAAGAATACCGAGAAAATCAAATTTTGAGTGAAATTCCAAAGGGATTCAAAGCAAAATTTTCGAGTATAATTTCTAGCTCATTCAGTTCTAAGGTGTTCTGAGAAAAAATCATGACGAGTTCTAATTTTAATTCCAGTGGACTTCTGAGAAGAATTTCAAAAGAGCTCTTAGAAGTTCCAAAAGAATTCTTGGGGGGGGGGGTTTAAATTCCAAGAAAATTCTGCGTATAATTTCTAGTGAATCCTGCAGATAGTTCCAAAAAGAAAAGAATACCGACTAAATTGAATTTTGAGTGAAATTCCAAAGGGATTTTGAAGAAAACTTCAAGGGAGTACCGATAATTTCTAGCTCTAGCCGGGAATAATCTTGTTGAGGAAATTCTTCTGAAACTCTAAAGGAATTTCAGTTGCAAGGTGTTCTGAGTAAAAGTCAAGAAGAGTTCTAAACATAATTCCAGAGGACTTTTCCGCAACTGTACACAGTTTAAAGACAGCTTTTGGATTCCCTAATTGAAAAGTGGGTATTAGTTTGCCATTGAACCTTGGTCTATTGTTGTCTTACTAAAAATTCGTCCCAAATTCTTCTCGTCATTTGTTACCGTGGTTAAAAAGTTTGTCCTTTATATCATCTTAAAAACATGTTGAATGTTCTGCATCATTTTCTGTCACCCCGACCGGCGGTACTTTGGGACGGTTTATCATCGTTATCGTCGATGGGATTGAATTGTCAATTTCCATTGGCTGTCTGAAAGCAGTAAATAAAATTAGCTAAATTAAACAGTAGGCAAACAGTGGTGGGTACACGGCACCATCTCCCACGCACTTTGGAGTCTCCACATCCCCAGATTAAATGCACCATAGAAAAAAATACCCCTCCGTAACAAGGTTCCTGTGCACGCTAGTGGTGCGGAGTGACCTACCCCTTGGGAAAGACCCTTTTTCAAATGGTAATGAATTAGGAAAATCCGTAATATATTTTTGTTAGTTATATGTAATTCTAATTAGCGGTGCCGGTGGTGTAGTGGTCTGGCAGGCCTGGGTTCAATCCCAGTCCGCGCCGCCAAGATGTTCTGAGGCATAACATCTCTGATCACGCCTTTCTTCGAAAGGGAAGTAAAGTCGTTGGTCCCCGGTTCATGAGTTGATGGATCGATAGGTAGGGTCCATGTATGGGAGCTGCCTTCCCTGGCATCGGTAGCAATGGTGCTCAGCACGGAAAACAAGATCGACGGAAAACAAATCAAGGAAAAAAATGTCATTCTATCAAACACACCGTGGATATGCAATGAAGGGTTAAATTAAATTGAAATTACTAATCTTTCAAACTCTCATCCTTTTTAGCGCATGAGTCTTATTATTAGATTACGTTCCTTCAAGGATTTACACCGTACATGCGAGACTTTAAAAGTAAATTTAAACATAAGTTCCGTCCATAATTTAAACAATCCGAAAAATATAGATTCAAACATCTCAGCAATAAATCAGCCATAGTTCATTTTCCCACAATATAAATATTTTGCAACCACATCGAAACAAACATTGTGGCTTGACCACTGCTGGTCACAAAGCATGGCCATAAAACCATCATGTTAACAACAGAAGAACGGCCAAGATACAATTACAAAAAAAAAGCAGCACGTATCATCATCACCATCAATCGTGTGTCGGACGTCAGATCGGTCGGTCCACATAGAGAGCTGCAGGACGAAAATCCATAACCTATGATGGTTGATGTCAATAACGACGACCCTCACCCAGCCAACCGCATACGATCGGAACTGCTGTTGACAGTGACATTTCGAATGTTGCAATAAATATTTGTCAATCAATTGAGCGGCCGTCACCTAAATCTATCGAATGTCACCGGGAATCGTTGAACACGTTGGCAGTCTATTGTCAATCATTCTCCTCTCCCTTAGGATGCCTTTAAGCTTTGATAAATAGAATCAGATCAGAATAGACAATGATATTTCAGCCGAAACGTTCTCCTCTGGAAGCCTTAAATTAAAGGCAACGAAAATTAATTTCTCAATCAGCATAAATTAAAATACCAGCCTCAACCACCATGCCACAGCGGGGAGCGGAGTATGGCTTACAGTTGGGATCTCCTGCATGATAAATTTCTTCAGCCTTTCTTTTGAGTGGTGGAGGCGCCCGGCTGCCTAATTTCAATCCATAATTAAGGATATAAATTTCTGCGGTCCCCAGAATCCGACACCGACACCGACACATATTAGTTCGTTGGGTCGATTATGCTTTCAGGAGCAGAATGATTTAGTAGCTGCGAAGTCGGATAACGCGACTTCTCTGGCGAAGGTGTGGAAGAAGAGCTAATGAATGTTTGTCGTTGAAGCTTGTCGTGGGTCGTGTAAATTTGGAAATCATGTGTATAAGGATCAGGACGACGAGCACGGATGAGCCATCGCGGGACACTTAATGATGGTTTGGGATAATTAGGTTGCGGTATTGATGCGTGCACTTTGTCTTGTCTAGGTGTGAATATGCTGATGATATGGAAATGCAAACCTGTCTGCAGATGGATCCCTCCGACCGGGTGACAATATAATTGGCGCGTGTAATTTGTCGCAAATCATCTTCGGTTGAACTAGGTAGGTGGAAAATTAGATGCCTGACACGGTCCAGATGTTGATTACTTAATGCTAACGAGAGATTTTCACTCCAGTTGCTGCCTGAGTTTCAGGTGGAAGCTCCTTTGATCGTATTCATTAATGGTGTGGGAAGGAACCATTTGGTCTATTTAATTTTCATTATTTTTTTTTGCAACTTAAGGTAACCAACCTCCACCATCTTTACAACCGACGAACCGTAATTAACACTACCATAACTTGTTGCTGACGTAGTCAATTATGCGACAAACTATGCCCAGTGATGCCTGAGGCAGAAATTCCATCAACTGAACCGAGTTAGTCGCATAAGCTGGAAGCCACCTACTAATCCGCCCTTAATTTCCAATAATATTCACACAGAAATGTCCGGATCATCACACACTTCTTGTGCCGTTGCTCGTAGCATACCGACATTAAAGTACAACTACTGTGATATGACTACAACTCAGATCACAGCAGAAGTTCCTTCAACGTAAGCAGCCTCCACCCGTCTGCACCACAATCCACCCAAAAAAAACTCACGCCGCGTTGACTCCGATGTGGAAAATATCAGGTAACTACTGCTGTGATATAATCGAATCATATATCACACCGGGAGTTCCTTCGATCTTCGACACCCACTCTGCTCCTTTAGTTCACTAAAAAAAAAAACTAACACTTCAAATCCCCGTTGCATAGTCCCGAACTAGCTGCAGTGATGGTCTAGCTTTATGATTTTGTACACCCGATAATCATAAGGTAGAACACCAAAGTAGTTAGAACAGAAGTCACTTAACATTCCTCCGCTGCTGCTGCCGTTGACGTTCTTCACGTTCACCACTCCATCGTTGAACTGATCGAGGTTTAGGACGCGAGTGTTCGGTCTAGTCACTAGTGAAAATGGTTCCAAAATGAAGCGACTAGTCCGCCAATCGCCCCAAATAACGATTCGTGTGCTGCTACTGCTTCTGGCCCTTCCGTACGGATTCCCTTTTACAAACTGACAGCCTTCAGGGTAGCCGGAGGCGGTTTAAATACTAGCCGGATATTCGCTGCCTGTTTTGAGCATCTACCCCGGTAGGTACATGGCCACAGGTATGAAATATGCGAACGCTGCAGACTGATAGGTACCTGACGAACATTATTGAATTGACCGAGAAAGTCGTCAGCAGTGGGCCGTTGTCGCCATCGTTGATGTTTCTGGAAGATTATGCCTCTTTCCAATTGGTTAAATGGTAGACACCTGTGGCTGGTTAACGTTGAAAGCGATTACGACCCAGCCGTCTTTTATGTAATGAGTAACGGAAATTTCAATAAATGTTTAGGGAAAATTTGTTATTTGAAGAACTGTACGTTCTAAGCATAAACCGATTATCGTAAATTACGAAGAGGCAGGGATTGTTTGTCGTTGTCTGAACAGGTGGAAAGTTTGTTTTATGAGGTTGTGGAATTTTGTTAATGGGGGAATGTAGTTCTTCTGCACTAAGGGTAAGTGAGCTAGTGATGATATATGCACCAGTTATGGCACAAGCCTAATATAAAAAAAAAACATACCCGAACGATTACTTAAATGATCGAAAATTTTCACAAATGGTTTGAATGAACACGTCATTCGTCAAAATAACCATACAAATTTGATTAGGGAATCCCATGAGCACACTGGTACGGGAAATGACTCTAATATTGGCCTATGGATCTAAGATTGGGCCCATCGCTAAAAATCTCCTATCTCTCAATTTTATCTAGATGTATTTATGTATGGGCCCAAATTAGGGGCATTTAGGCCGACATTAAATCCATTTCCCATACCAGTTTTTAGCCCTCCATTTATTCATCCACACACTCAGAAATGTTTGTCGTGTTCGGTATTTGTTTACCAGAATCTCAGCTTTTCCCTTTATTTTAAAACCTTTTTTACTCAAAAATAATATCATTTGAACCAAATTTGTTTTTGAGATTTAATATTGTCATTGTAGTAGAGTTGTCGTTTATATGTTTATCCGAACCGTTCAGTTGTTGGGACTTGGGTGAAAATTACCGAAGTCGGCGATAATTTATAAGTGTGTAGGCCACGGCTGATACATACCAACACTGGATCGAATTGTATGTATGAGTGCCATATCGAGTGCTCTTACCCTGATTGGAAAGTTTCAATGAAACGGGATGAACCATTGGGTTATTTTCAACGATAGGTAACTTTTATAAGCTATGAGCAATAATATTTACCTATGCCATTTATAATCTAATAAGACTCAGGACTTTGAGTACAGCGTTGCCAGATTGCTTCAAAGCTTACCGGTATCAAAGGTATTAAAAAATCGGTATTTATCGGTATTTACTATTTCATTAATTTTATATTTTAGCCGTTTTTGAAAGCACAAAATTTAACGATGGAGACTTAAAGATGACTGGGAATTGAGGGGAAATGCATTGTTTAACGGCTTTCTCAGTCTTAAAACAATCGTTGTCCTCATGTGGTGATCAAAATTATGTAGGGTTACGGTATGTAATGTGGGTCTAGTCCTTTCATTCGGCCTATCACGCAAATAAATAATTAATTAAGGAATATTACACAAAAAATAAGGAAAATATTGATCACTGATGGTTGATAAATGTGTACCACACACAAATCAATTTATATCACAACATTTCAATACATTTTCAGCTCTCGTAAGTAATAAAACTGGTTGAGAATATCACAATGTTCGGAGTTTTTAGCCGCCATGACTTATAAGGTTAAGATGGGAAGGTTGACTGACGATCATCAAATGGCCTGATTATGGCATTTATTGATTGGAATTACCTGATAATACACACTAGACGTAAAACTTACAGTTGCTGTTTGAATATTTTATGTTTATTTTAATTGTTTAACAACGTTTTCACAAGTAAAACATGGACCCAACTTTAGGGACACATTTCTTTTCTATGTTCCTAACTATGGCCCATGAAATTCATTTGACAGCATATAGCAATAAGAGTAACGTCAACAATGTTGTTTTGCATTTGGATGATAAGGAACGAACAGGAAGGGAGATTTTTTCTGCCAAACCTGTATAATGAACATCACAATGTTCTGATTTAGATATTCTGCGGTCAAAAGACGATAAGCGAAATTTTTAATTTTTAATTTTTAAATTGAGTGATTTAATGTAGTTTTCGTAAAATTTTCTCTAAGAAATGTTTTGAGGAATGAAGAGCATTAAGTTAACAGTGATAGTGATAAAAAAAAATACATCAGAAAACGTTACCAAGAGCGTTTTTTTGAGGATCAAACAAGATAGGACGAAGTTGCATCCATAAATAGACCCAATTTGGGGACAATAGACCCATATTACATACATTTCCCTCGTGAGTTATTGTCTTAAAAAAAGTAAGTTTTTCAACTTTTCGTGGTTTCTGATAGCAAACGACATGATAAGCATATCTAAGCATACCATTTAGCAGTAGAATATCGTTTGCAGGTAAATTCATTGATGAGTTATGATTAAAAACGTAATCGATGGCTGCATATTAGACCGAGGTTAGGGACGTATACCCTACTTGATTTTTTTTTTCAATTAAATATCATTAAATGAAATCCAAATATAAAAATCAGCCACAACAACGACAAAACTTTTGAAAATAACGACAAACAATATTTTCCCTTGAAAATGGCCACAACCGATGGCCGAAATGTCGAGCAGATTACATCGTAGTCGTTGCAGTGTTTTAAGACTGAGAAAGCCGTTAATCAATGCAAAATTTTAGCTTTTGAACTATGATCGGAAAATTTCGGAAGAAAACTATGGGGAATGTTTGAATAAGCTTCTGAATGGAGCTGAAAAAAAAACATCCAGAGAAAGACGAAAGAGCTCTCCTGGGTGAACTTCGAGAAAACTGGAAAAACATCCGGGAAACTTCCAAGACACGAATTGAGAAACTTGTGGCGAAAATTTAAATAAACTATTCGGAAAAATCGGATGTCACATCCAAAGGAAGCCAGAAAAGTTTCGGAAACCGAAAATAAATGTCTAAAGGTAGCCATTTCCAGGGAAATCCAGAAGAAGCTCGGAAAAACCTTCCAATTGAAGTCGAACAAAAAAAAACCTTTGGCTTATGGTGAAACTTCCAGAAGAAGACGAAAGAAATTTATGGGAAAATTAATTGAACTTCCTGGAGAAGACGAAAGAATCTTCCTGGAGACACTGGCAGAAACATCCTAAGGTAGAAAAAGATTCCTGGGGGATGTTCTAATGATCCAGAAATTTTTCTGATATTTATAAAACATTCCTGAAGACTCCGAAATTTCCTTGAAGTTTCCGGCACATTCATGCAATGCACTCAGGAGTATTCCATAATTCCTCGAAATTCCTTAAAAGTTGTAATTTTCATGAAATTAGGGGCTGTTTTGGAGTTTTCTGGTCATCCTTGAAGCGCTCGGAACTTCCCTGTTTATAATAAGACTGCAGGAATATCTCTAATCATCTTTGAAGGTCTCTGGACTTTTTTGAAGATAATGAAATATCTTAAGTGCTCTCACAATTTTCTTGAATTTATTGTAACATGAGCATTGAAGTTCTCTGATCTTCCCGATTTTTTGATTTTTAAAAGTTATCGACACTGCCATTAATAAGCATAGAACTTCCAATAAAATGTTCTCACAATGTTCTAATGTTTATGTAACTTCCCTCACGTTTCCTGAATTTGCATGAGGCCCTCAGGACATTGCTGAAGTTTTCGGAAATTGCCTGAATTTCTCGGAACTCCTTTCTAATTTCAGCAATTTCATTGAAATTTCCCTGAAGTTCTTTGGACTTGTGAAGTTTCCAAAATATTTATGATGTTTAAGTTCACTGGACTTTTCTGAAATTTTCGGGTTTTCGAATTTTAACAGAAGTTTATGAAACTGTCTTTAATTTATCGAAACTTAAACATAAGTCCTGCAGCTAGAAGAGGCTTCCAAGGTAAGGTGGAAGAAAATTCCGGGGAAAGTTGGATGAAGCTTCAGGAAGTTAAAAAATGAATGAAAACTTCTGGAAGTTAAATAATGTTTAAAATATTTCTTGATTCCCTAGGAATTGCCGGTCGATGGCTCTGACTATTTCTCGATTGATGGGCAGCCAATCAAAAGGAGGAAATCCAAACATCAGTCGAAAGAGTTTCAAGCATGAGGCATCATTAGAGACGATTTTTTTTTTAATTTTGAAGGTTTAAAAAATATGAGGTATTCAAAAAGATACAAGTCTCTCACAAAAAATTTCTCTAAAATTCGAGAGCGGACAGGCAATACTAATTTTGGTTATTTAAAAAAATCGGTATAAATCGGTATAAAATCTCAAAAATTGGTATTCTGAGGAACCACATCTGTATATCGGTATCTAGTTCGAAAATCGGTATAAATACCGATAAATCGGTGTATCTGGCAACACTGGTTGAGTAGGAATGCATTTTTTAAACCAAGCAGTTCCACGCCAGCTGACAAAACGATTATATGTTTCCCTCTCTGAAATTCAAGAAACTTCACATCATTGTTCATTACGGGAAATAAATCAGAATTTGGCCATTTTGATTCTAGCCTGATTTTCAAAAATAGGGTGTTCGATATTTTTCAGTAAAAAAAAAATAAAAAAATCACAAATATTTGCCAAACTTACAAACATTCTGTTAGTAAGTACATTTTTAAGCTGTTTTATTTATACTTTCAACAAATAATGTTAATTTTATTGATATTGTACACAACGTCAAAATTGACCAAAATCGAAAAACAGTACCTTTTAGTTAAATTTTGAACTACGGTGCTAAACCAAGACCGTTCATACTAGAAATACTCAGAGGGAGAGATGGGCGAAGAGAATGTTTAGATTTTGTCCGAGAATTTCTTATTCTTATTAGATTAAATTTAAGAGTATTGCAATCGAACAGAAATTCAATCACCTTTATGTTTCGTGTGCTTCTCAAATTAAACTAGTTTTTGGAATCAAAAACAATATTCTAACTCTATTGATTAATTGATCTTAGTTGGTTAATTAATGGCACATAGAAATGTGTAAAATATTGCGATGCAATCAATTATTATTTTGCACGTAAATAGAAACAAAAATAAAAGTCATGTGAAATGCTGGCTTCTAGCAAGGGTTGTAACAGTGTTCACTCGGCTGTCGACAGAAGCAGGCCACTCTCGATGTGTGCCACACGATCGTTTGTTTTCTCGGCAGCAACCATTGTGTGGTCCTCCTTATTGTTCTTCATCAGCAGTTCTTTCGCGATGAGTGTGTGAGTGCTGACCATGTTTTGTGTCCATTGCTGCAAATGGAAGCACTCTGCCCTCCGATGGCGTAACTGCCATTCAATGAAACCACTGGAAGAGACTCCCGTTCTGATGGACGAGGATTTTGGATAGCGGAAGATAGACTGTTTATTGTGTTGTACCTTTTGACTATATTTTTAAGATGTATTGTATAGTGACCAAGAATCCTCGGCTATGTAAAATTTATTCGTTTGAGCCTTATCAAATAAATTAAATTAATAAAGCAAGGGTTGCAAGATAATTTAGGTACAAATCCCTACTGCCGAATTGTATTTTGTTTTTTCCGCCTATCTCTTCCTCTGAGTATTTCTAGTTCATACGCTTTTTTAATAGAAACTAAGTGATCGATTCAACCTCTGGTGGTGAATAACAAAACTTCAAAAAGAGTGTTGTGAGCAGAAATTTCTGCCGTAAGACATAGGAAGCGGAACACTTTTTCACTATTCCTGATAAATTGATTCATCTGAGATGCTTCAAAACTTGATCGTCAGTTGAAAACTTCTGTATCGTTTTTGCAAGGATCCTGCTGGTGTTCAGGTATATTTTTGTTGAGAAAAATGGAAAATTAGAATAATGCCTTAGTGGTTACGATCTTTCGGATTTCTTGTGCGGAATAGTTGACGTACAAACCAGTTCAGATTTGTGGAAAATCGTAAAATAAGAAAATTATTGATGGAAATTGGCAAGATGTTCAATGTAAAATGCTTTAATTTGCGTTGTGAAAAATCCTTATTCTGATGTAAACAAACGGTTTGGTTGACATTTCCTCTCGAACCCGCGTGGCGCACTCTACGTTGGTGGTGCATTAAAAAGGCCCATCACAGCAACCCAAGTTTTTCCAAGGGGCAGGTCACTCAGCACAGTGTGCCAAAAACACAGTAGGGCACACCATGGCTCACTCATTGGCACTGTTTGGCACCCATGGTACATATTTTTTGTGATCTCTAAAGTAACTGGCA
This sequence comes from Ochlerotatus camptorhynchus, assembly GCF_037179485.1. Lineage (NCBI taxonomy): Eukaryota > Metazoa > Arthropoda > Insecta > Diptera > Culicidae > Ochlerotatus > Ochlerotatus camptorhynchus. Next base: position 39,598 of record NW_027040701.1, read on the forward strand.
TCACTGCATTATTTCTGCGCATGCGTAGTGAGGATTTGTCAAAATTTGATTGTTGACAAAAAATAATTTTCGGTATCCGCAACAGATTATTTCGCCGGAGCCTCCAGCTCACCCTTACTGATATGATCCACAACCGGAGCAACGGAAGATGCCGACATCACGACGACGTCCGGGTGAATTTAATATCAATCTTTGAAAGCCAACGCAGGAGTGCAGGAACTGCCGCGGAATTGGGAAGTTTATGCACTTCTGTATTGACTTCCAAATGTTTAACGGATTTTGAAGCAAAAACATTCACTAACATTGCCTGTTTGTAGAGCTCTAGACATAGATACGCTATCCGGCACACCAACCACCAACCGACCAAATCACCTGGACGCATTTAACGTTCAACCAGAACTAGTTCAGGATGGATTAAAATAGAATCACTGCTACTCTGCCACTAGACATTTTAACCTCAGTCCCCGAATAAAAATCATCAAAAAAATAACCAAAAAACCTTAATTAAGTAGCAGTAAATCATCATTATTTATTTTTTTTTTTTTGATAAATTTACAGACTTATTCGACATTGGATATGCTCATCCTCATCTTAACCATCAACATCATCCAATATCGAAAGGGTGTGCGGCGACGTGGACAGTCCCGTCTGGCTGGAGCATATATTTGCATCTACGTAGCACTTCTACGAATTGATTTCGTACGGTTAGCAGGGGACGATTTCGGTAAAATTGAACTGTGACGAATTTATTTCCTGCGTCATCCATTCCACCTCCAGTAGTTCCTGGATGGTGATCCGAGTTTTGGGATTCTTGTCAATGGATTTCCTCAACTTCGACGAATGGGTTTTTGAAGAACAACAACACGTACAGTGTCACACAGAGAGCCCACATTTCCAGTTCAGGGCAGGAGGAGCGGTTGTCTATCAACACTTCCTGACTGGAATACTCGCTAGAAAAAAAGATGCCCTTCCTGTACGAGCGTCGCCGATCCGAAGTCAATCAGCTTGATATGGAAATAGTGATCGATGATAACGTCCTCATCTTGATGTCCCGGCGCAGCAGCAGTATTCTTGATGGGCTGCCCATTTTGTTGATCTGGCGTTGACGTGACCATTGTCTGGTTTGATATACCAAAAAACAACATTTGAATTGTCAAAATGCCGGGTTGCCAAACATACAATTATTTACAAAAAAAATCAGTCCGATGACATGGCACTCTCGGCACAGCGCGACACACTTGAAGCACACTGAGAAAAATGTTGGCGCAAAATAAGTGTGTAGAGTGACCACCCCTTGAGCGTTTCTGATGTACACGGTAAGGAAAAAGTACCCAACAGTCACTTCACTTTTACCTACTTTTGACTTGTTTGTCTCCTTTTCTCCTTCTAAGGTTGTCAAAAACGGAGGAGCAAAACCGCTCAACATGGTTAGTAAAGTGTGGGAGCCAAACGTTGAGTATTATCATATTTACCGTCTTTTGGGTTCAACTAACTTAATTTTGGATAGAAAGCTAGTGGAAAATTCCATACGAATTGCACAAGAGTAAATTAAATTTACTTTGACCCGGTTTAACTTATTATGGGTTCCTGCATTATGAGTGAAAAAAAAACTTTCTTTTAGGTACTTTTTTCTTACCGTGTACTAGAGATATTTTGTTTTCTGTCATTCCTAACTCAACATTCATCCTTACCAGACGTCCAATAAACTAGTTTCCTGGCTTTGGAGAAATACGGACGGTTATAGACGACAATCAAAAAGAAGTAATCCTTTAAATTTGTCGAACCTCTTAACGGAATCCTTTTATGAAGAGCTTTGAGTGGGTTGATTTATTTCCTTTAAATTCCCATATAATTGCTTATCTTTTGACAGATACGCGTATTTCGTCTACTACTTGCAGACTTCATCAGTGCCAAGTACTCAACACCAGTATTGAGTACTTGGCACTGATGTAATCTGCAAGTAGTAGACGAAATACGCGTATCTGTCAAAAGATAAGCAATTATAACGCAATTTAAAGGAAATAAACCAACCCACTCAAAGCTCTTCATAAAAAAGAAGTAGTTGTTCGTCCAATTTTCCGGAAGTGGCTACGATACTTGGAAGTTCCCCGTTCAGGTGTACCTCGAAGCCTCGAATGTGTGGGATACAGTGGTGAAGGATGTTCCAGCAGTAGCTAAGAAGCAAACCGTGATTAGGAAGCAGATCACTCGTCTACAATTGAAGGAAGGGTCGTCACTACGAGCCCATGTTCTGAAGTTTGAGGACCTTGTTCGGCAACTCCGAGTGGCAGGTTCAAAACTTGAAGAAAGTGATGTCTGTGCAGCACTCTGTTTAACTCTTCCGGAGTCCTATGACTTCTCTCGAGTACCTACCGGAGATTGAGTTGACCTACGAGTTGATGAAGACCCGGTTTCTGAGTAACGAGTCGAAGTGTTTGGACAGAGCTCATAGCTCCGAAGAGAAACCTACAGCATTTTCTGGAGAATTTCGTAAGAAGCAAGGAAGCGAGAAATTTAGCGGAAAGGGTGGACAGCGGATCAAGAAGAACAATCAGAGTGTTTTTTATGTTACTTCATACGCGAAGTTTGCGATTTTCAGATTTGGTTGGAAATCCTATCTAACATGAAGCTTTAGTGTGATAATTTATTAGCCCGAGAATGGTCTTTAGAAGAGGGTAGGTAGATAGTTCCGTTAGTGTACGGCAGTATGAAAATTGAATAGAAGTTGAAAATGAGCGAAGGGCCATTAATGCGACAGCACAAAGTCAAACGCACACCTTTTGCCTAACCCGTACGATGTACGCGGAAATTTGAAGTATGTCTTCAAATCTACAGGCAAAAAGTGTGCGTCTACCTTTGCTCATTACTTTCTGCGGCTGTGGAATAGTTCTAGTGACGTTTCATAACTACCTAAAGCCTCACGCTACCGAGAGCATTCCCAACAAACAATTTGAGTTTATTAAAGGCTGAATAAGCTAGTTTAGCCTAATAAGTATATTTTCGCCTGAATAAGCTCTTATTTTGCTTCCAATGTTTGTTGGGTTTCCAGTCGATGGTGTGTTATACCCTCTTCTAAAGACCTAGAGAATAGTCTATCACACTAAAGCTTCATGTTAGATAGCATTTCCAGACAACTCTGTAGAAAAACAAATTGCAGTGAGATGGTTGAATTTATGCTAGATTCCAACCAGCAACCAGTATACATCAACGTTGCAAAGAACGGAGAACCTCTAGTAGCCAAGGAAGCAGGTATAATCACTGGGATCAGTAACCGTGGCGTTATGATACATGCGAAGGATGTCCTGTACGTTCCGGCTCTCAGAGACAATGTTATGTCGGTAAAGAACCTGACGAACGCTGGCGACAAGGTTACTACTTTGAAGAAAAACGGCGAAACAACTGCACATTTGCGTGGAAACCTCCACGTCTTGGAGATGAAGGTGCAATGAGCCAATGCAAGTTTGGCAAAAGCGGAGGATGCTGATCTTTGACAACGCTGTCTCGGCCATATCAGTGAATGCAGCATGACCACCCTGGTACGTGAGAATCTGGCCGTCGGTGTGCATTTCAAGCCGGAGAAGCTGAAGTTCTGCAACATGTGTGTACAGGGAAAACACAGCCGAAGTCCATTCGATGGAACAAGAGGCCAGGCAAGTCGCGGCCTGTGGAACGAAGATGTCGAAGCTCTCAGTAGATCAAGGGCGTAAATATTGCTCGGGAAATCACAAGAAGCACTACAAGAGAACAAAGGGATCCAAATCGAACCAACAGCAGTTAACTCTGATAGAAAATGTATGTACAATGTTGATAGGATCCAAAGCGCCAAAGTCGTTGTGGTGTGAAGCCGTGTTGACGGCTGTTTTCCTCGTGAACTGGATCCTAATTTCTGTGTTATCAAATAGTAACAGGCCAGCTGAACTGTGGTTCAGGAAGAAACCTGTCAGGCTTGCCAACAATTTGGTTGTTTCCAGCTGGCTGATATGCCGCCATGTTATTGAAACCAACATCTGAAACGTCACAATTCAAGTGTGAACTGCAAAAATGGCGTGGCTAGATTGTCTTATTTTTATCAAATAACATTATTTTCCCTTTTATGCCATCTAAATGGTTGACTTCGTTGTAGAAAATCGGAAAATAAGGTTTTATGAGTTCAAAGTTTATGTTTCACAAAATGTAAGCAAAAATATTAAGAATATCCTAAATGTAAGGCACGCCTTTTTTGAAATTCTGGCTTGAATCTTCTATTTGCTTACAAATTATGAGCTGTCAGTGGGGCCCACAAATCGCGGGCCCGCAGCGATGTTAGCTCTTGTTAAGGCAAGGCAAACAAGATAGAGTTGCCACCTAGCTGGTTGTTTCCTTCTACCGGCTCAAGCGAGCTATATTGCAAAGGCAGTTTGTCATGAAAACAATAAGAAGATTTTATTTTTATTCCTTTCCATTTCTGACTGAACGTTATCGTTCGGCTTGTTGATCGCTTGTCATTGTGTCATTTGAAGATATTTTTGATTCCTTGGTTACAACCCTTTATCTCTTAATTTCACTATCGAAACCTGATAATGAACAAAGACAAAGAGGGCTTTTCCTTACTTCCCAATTTCTAAATTTTCCATCAGTTTCTGTTTCGGAAATCGAGTGTCGATTACTGACGCCAGAGAGGTGACTCTACGGCAAACATGCTTTTGAATATAAAAACCAATAAATGATCCATAAAATATTGAAAAACGTTCCATAAAAAACATCCAAATGATCCATAAAACTTCGGAGAAAATCCTTAAAAAAGTGTGAATGATCCATAAAAAATATCAATATGATCCATATTTAATGTAAAATTTAGCAACACAATTGTAAAAATGTACCGCTAAATTTCTAAGGAATGAGCATTGAAATTGTACGAATTACCCATAAACATATTGCAATTGATCCATAATACATTCAGCAGTGAACCTTAAACTAAAGAAAGTGATCCATAGAAAATCATGTTTGCGCACTTAAAAATATACACAGTTCGAAAAAGTAGTGTAAATTTCTGTTCAGTATGATGCACATAAATGGAGCGTCACATATCATATAAGTTTACATGATATATCATGTAAAGTTCTGAGACATTTCATGCAATGTAGCAAATATTGTATACAAAAGCCCATTGTTGTAAACAACATTGTTTATAAGTTGCTCGGTTGCGTGAAATGAAATAGAAGTTTACGTGAATGAATGTTTACATCACTATTAAAATTCAGAATTTTTATCTGTGTAGCCATGTTCGTATTAATGAAAGCAACTTCCTCAGAGCAGTCTCGTTTTGGACAGCTTGAAGCTGAAATAGGTTTTATTAAACTAATATAAAATCAAAACCAATCTTAATGCTTATAATAAAACCTATTTCAGCTTCAAGCTGTCCAAAACGAGACTGCTCTGAGGAAGTTGCTTTCATTAATCCGAACATTCTTGAAGAACAACATCGGATATAACCTCAAAATGTCAGAGGGATCAACACCACACAGTTCGAAAAAGTAGTGTAAATTTCTGTTCAGTATGATGCACATAAATGGAGCGTCACATATCATATAAGTTTACATGATATATCATGTAAAGTTCTGAGACATTTCATGCAATGTAGCAAATATTGTATACAAAAGCCCATTGTTGTAAACAACATTGTTTATAAGTTGCTCGGTTGCGTGAAATGAAATAGAAGTTTACGTGAATGAATGTTTACATCACTATTAAAATTCAGAATTTTTATCTGTGCACCGTTGAGTGAAGAACAGAACAGCAATAGAAACTGTACGCTTTGTGAAGGCCATGACCACGTAGATGATATGGTTTAGTGTGATGTCTGCGATTTCTGGACCCATTATAGTTGTGCTGGTAAGACAACAGCTGTAAAGGAGGTTCCGTAGACGTGCTCTAAGTGCACAAATATGCTGAAGGTGGCAAAAGGAACCAAGAAGTCTGTCCCAAAGAAACCACCTAGCAGAAATAATAGAGCAAGGAGTGATGCCACAACCGAATCTGGAAAAGGAAGTACCAATGAGGTCAGCCTGGAAGAATCCCTAGACCAGTTGCTGCAGGAGAAAAGCACAAATAAGAAAGCGCTGGAGGAAGAGAAATTCCTCCATGAAAAGCGATAGGAGGCTGAGCGGGAGATTTTCAAACCGAGAGTTATCTTCCGTCAAATTTAGCATTTAGGGATTCAATTATTATTTTAGTTAAGCACGCAAACGATGTAGAATGAGCTACTTACTAGTTACTTAGGGTAAATCATGTATATAGCGTTTAGGAACAAATTGTAGGTTACCAGATTTTAGGATCAAATTGTAGTATCTACACAGTTCGAAAAAGTAGTGTAAATTTCTGTTCAGTATGATGCACATAAATGGAGCGTCACATATCATATAAGTTTACATGATATATCATGTAAAGTTCTGAGACATTTCATGCAATGTAGCAAATATTGTATACAAAAGCCCATTGTTGTAAACAACATTGTTATAAGTTGCTCGGTTGCGTGAAATGAAATAGAAGTTTACGTGAATGAATGTTTACATCACTATTAAAATTCAGAATTTTTATCTGTGTAGATTAAGCAAATATAAGGTTATTAAATTCAATATTTGCACGAATTCCACCTCCAACTAACCTACTTCAGTAGCTACATAGAGGTAACTTTAAGACCAGAAGGTCCCGAAGAAATGTGCTCAACTTTTTGGCTAAGCTCTGGTACTATCTTCGGTCCCAAGCTTATCGATGCACCCCTATAAAACACGAGAAAATCCAAGAACCCCTCATTTTACCTGTCAAACTTTCATAGCGAATCAAAACAAACATTGTGTAGTAATAGAATTTTGACTAGAATGGGGTACGTTAATCGATTTGCTTGGGACCAATAGGCAAGTCAAGTAGTGAACCAATTTAAAATCGTTAGTTTCGTATTGATTGTTGGTAGCTAGGTCACTACAAATAACTACAATTTAATTAAACGATAGGTATATTAACAAATTTAGGCAATTAAAATAATTTAGCTATAAAACGTTTTTTAGATGGTTTGGAATTGTATCTTCTTTTCCTCCTTTTTTCTCGTTCATACTCCGACCTATCTAAGGTTTGGCTCAACGGAACTGTGAGTTCACAGTTCCGTTGAACCAAACCTGACGTCTATCATTTCTGACAGCGACCGTTACCGTAGCTCTCTGAATCTCCCACAGGGTTGTCACTGGGTTTGGCGGTACAGGGTTATCCCGATATTCCGAACAGCCATGATCCAAAAATTAGACGTATATTATTCACGTTTTGGACACTGTATTATTAATTTTGATCCACAAACCATGAAAAATTGCTCCATTACTGCTTAACTACTTAGATTTACTGTCCTGCCGTGTTTTTAGGTAGATGTGCGGAGCGATGGTCAAGCGTCTAGAATTAGCTTCCATAATAATCTTCTTAAGAAAAAATGATAAATAAATGTTAATTTTATGGATCATACCTAGGGTAGGTGTTCCAGTTGTTGGTAGACGTGCTTATTTTGGTGTGTTCCAATTATAGTCTATATCGAGGGGGGCGACACATCCAAATCCCTATTCTAGATGCTCAACAGATCTACCACTAGCGAATCAATCTTCGAAAAATATTCTTTCATTTCTCGCATCTACTTGCATCGCGCCTCATATTTTTACAGGAAATCTTCAGAATCGTCATCAATCTTCTTTCTATCTACTCAGCGTGCGCGCAGCTAGCCGAAACAAAACACAATTTTTCCTGCATCGTAGCTAGAGTCGCCCACCTCGGTCTATATACATATGTTTTTTAATTTGATCAATAAACCTTGGAAAATTGCTACATTACTGTGTAGCTACTCAGGTTTACTGTTCTGCCCGTGTTTTTTTTTTGTCAGAAGAGCAGAACGATGGGCGAGCGTCTAGAATAAGCTGCTTCTTAAAAAGTTTCTTAAGAATATTATTATAGAATCTTCTTTTGGAAGCTAATTCTAGACGCTTGCCCGTCGCTTCGCACATCTACCTTAAATACACGGGCAGGACAGTAAATCTAAGTAGATAAGCAGTGGAGCAATTTTTCAAGGTTTATGGATCAAAATTTTAAAAAATAGTGTTCTAAACATGAATAGTATACGTCTAATTTGTGGATCATGCCTATATTTTTAAGTGTGCAGACTTGATTTTTTATGTATCACTTTCTTTAGTTTGAGGTTTATTGCTGAATGTTTTATGGATCAATTGCAATATGTTTATGGGTAATTCGTACAATTCCAATGCTCATTATTTAGAAATTTAGTGGTACATTTTTACAATTGTGTTGCTAAATTTCACATAATATATTGATAATATTGATATTTTTTTATGGATCATCCACACTTTTTTAGGGATTTTCTCCGATGTTTTATGGATCATTTGGATGTTTTTAATGGAACGTTTTTCAATATTTTATGGATCGTTTTATCAATTCTAAAGGTGCAAACTTAGGGCTGCCGTGACTCTACACCTGGACACTATATATAGAATCCGCCTACAAATGGGCCCGGAATAATGGCTTTAATTCCAAAGGAAGACGCAACCAGAGATTCTTCGCTTTAGAAAATCCCAACGACCTTGACTTGAACCCAGAACCTCTGGGGTGAGAAAACAATCAAGTTAACCACTCAACCACCGCTTAAAATCATGAAAAAAGTGTTTTTAAATCCAGAAACAAGCATATAGAGCACCAACAATTTCACTCTTAATTCATCTTAATAAGATTGCAAATAAATCGATACTGCAAAAAATGATCACCATTAAAGAGATATCACTAAATTCGCCAACTTCAAAAACTTCTCATCCGACAGTCATCCTTCACGTCCAAATCAATCTTCCCAAATCCTTTAAAGTAAGCTTCTCTAATGACATCTTCCGGTACAATTCTCCATCCCCGGAGGGGAGCGAGAAACTCGGCCATCATTAAGCTACTAGTGCCACTTATTGTCCTCCACTACAAAAGGGATGCGCTCTCGCTGTAACGCTCGCTTTGAAGTAATTAACACGTTTTAGCGATTTATCAGCAGCAGGACTCGAGTGTGCCTGAGCAAAAGTGTTTTCCTCTTTATGTAGCTTTACCTTCAAAGGAAAAGTGAAACTGCGCTGAAGATACCTATTATCAAACAGGAGCGTATCTCGGGAAACGAGGGCAATATGCACTCAAGGCAACAATCCACTTTATCTCCGGTCGATGGTGTTCGTTTAATTGTTATTATTGATTCAGATTTCATTACGAGCCGTAGCCAGCTTGTTCGAGGCACTCTGGCCCAGTGCCTTGAATTTAACCCATCTAGCGGTTCACATTTTACGGAAACAGAGCAGCAAACTTTTCCGTGTTGGTATCAAAATTTTCTCTCGCCTCAAAGTGATAAAGTTGAGAAAAGTTTGAGATTTTATTTTCCATCTTCCGAAAATGTTTACCGCCGCACATGGTCGCCAACTCGAAGAACATCTGTATCCGAGCTGGGGTTTCGTTGTTTTGCATCTGTACTTTTTGGGGCGATTCAAAAAAAAACAAACATTTGGCCCAGAGCCAACGAATGGAACGAAAATAATGAACCACGTAGTTTGTAGCCACGACCGCACCCGATTAGGAGCTCGAAGGACGGACAAAGTTTTAACTCCATTAGACCTCGGAGCTGAAAAACCGTGATGTGGGCTGCTGTTGCTGAATTGTTCACTCAAACCATTGAGTGACAAATTCTCGTACAATTTTGACCGTGCCAAACATCAATCTCCAATGCACTTATTGATTGCTGCTGCTCTGCGGACCGCTGACCATATTCTACCAGTGGAAACGGCTAACGATCAATTTCCACATTTCACCATGTTTTGTTTGGGTGTAGCCTTCGGATGGCTGGTGCCCCCTTGGGGTGCAACAGCAGCAGTGTAGCAGCGTAGTAGGAGTGGAACGTAGTTCCATGTTGTCCCATATGGTTGGTGTTAAAAACTCAAAATTAGGAAACCGAACGTGACGGGACGACGGAATCGAGTACGATGAGGTTTATTGAGTTGATTCGCTCCGGTGGTTTCGTGAGTGGTTTCTGAAGGATTTTGCTTTACATGTGAGTAAGGATTTGAGTTTAAGGATGGTCATTGGTCGTGAGAGTGTTCTTGGTGATTTTTTTTTTAATTTTATTTTAGTAACTTAACATGTCGTAACTGCAGTACGTGGTAGTACTGCTGATGAAGAAACAATAGGTACAGACGAACGAGCTCACGAGGCCGGCAATGTTTCGACAGTGACGGCAGTGCAATTGTTCCTCTAAAGTTTATTAGCTATATTATTGGAAACCATCGTCGCAGTAGTGGCGTCCCCGAATAGGATGGACAGTTAGTTTGTGTAACATTATCAAATCCTGCTAGACGTCGGACCAGCAAAACTAAAGTTAGTAAGCGTTGGGAGACACAAGATTTATTCAAAAATTTAGCTAACGTGTTATTATGAAATTATTTTATAAAAACTTCCGGCAACCGCATTCCAGAATCTGTTCATACGGTGAAACATTACAAATAATGTTCATCTTGTTAAGCAAATTTGCAAAAGAATCTTACATTTCCCAGTTGGGTGCAGCTGATATAGAATTTGATTGCCCTGTGGTCAATAGGCGAACCCTCAAAAGAGTGATGAGGGCGGAAATTTTCGTCGCGAAGCATAGGAAGAGGATTTTTTTTTGCTTTAAATGTTCTTTATTTCTTGAATTTGTGTGGTTTACATGTTTGAATTCTCCTTTTCCAATAGACTCCAGAGATGCCAGATTTTTTTTCACAGATATTTTTTCGTTACAGACATTTACAGACTTTTTAGTTTTCCCACAGATATTTTCAGACTTTTGTAATCAAGAGAACATTTTAAAAAATTTTTGGTTAAACTGTTTTACATCCCTAGTCAAATTACGCGTGCGATGCATTGTGCAACACGCATTAGAAATTCACGCGTTTTCAAACCCATCCCACGAACGAGCTGTCACTGTTATAGACGGTCATAGTTATAGACCTGTCAATGTGCTGTCATGTTGTATCCAACATGTTGGTTTGTTTGGATACGTCAACTCACGTTGGCCCGTCTATAAGTTAACTGTCTATAGTCACTGTAACTGAAAAACTCAAATGTGCGTAACGCAATGTGCGGTCAAGATAAAATTCAATTGCGTCATATGGGAGAACAGTTTCAACAAAATGGAAGTGGTTTCACTCAAATCGTTGACAAAAGAGAGTGAGTTTTACTGAATTATTTGGGATGGTCCATTAATTATGTCATGCAAATTTGGCCCATTTTCAACCCCCCCTCCACCCTTTGTCACATTTTTTGTATGAAACTTATTTTTTTTGTATGGCTCGTCACAGTTTCCAGACCCCCTCCCCACCAACCTTCCCCCTAAATGTGTGACATAATTAATGGACGACCCCTTTCAAAATTTCACTTTTTGGCCATATCGCCGTCATTTAATATGCGATCGGGATAAAATTCATTACCGTTCTTTGAGAAGAACCAAACAAACAAAATAAAAGAAATTTCACTCAAATCGGTTCAGCTATCGTCGAAAAAATGAGTGAGAAATTTTGCTTACATTTCAAAATTTAACTTTTCCGATCATGAATACGCACTTTTTCTCTTCCATAAATAAATATCAATGGTGTTTTATGGAAAATAAATATATCTTGCACTAATCATTATGTTGAGTTCCATGTGATTTGAGGTATCGCACGATGCATTTTGGCACATGTCAGAATCTGTCCACTTCCCGGGGATATCCAGTAAAAAAGCAAAACTACGTTTGAAAGGTAAGACATTAATGCAATACGTGGTAACTTGGTCGCATGGTATTTGCCTTTCGTTCAATAGTTAACTTACTAAAAAAGTTAAGTGCGTACTTTTGCCCCGCATTACTCTACATCTGAAAGAGGACATTTCGATCATTGGGTGTGAATATGTCCACCATTGATCTTATATTTAAATTCTAATGTGATTTGAGGTATCGCATGATGAGTTTTTGATTTATCAATATTATGCTACACAGCAAAAAAATAATTTTGATATCACATCAAAGTGGATGCACTACAATCATGTCGAAAATTTCATGTAATTTTTATGACCACATAAATAAACAAATGCAGTAAAAGCAGCGTAATGTCAGTTCATGCATTGTATTAATGATAATTTTGTCCTTTTTAGCAAGTAATATTACACCATATTTTCGACATGATTGTAGTGCATCCACTTTGACGTGATATCTAAATTATTTTTTTGCTGTGTAATTACCCCAGTGGAATCTGGAACTCACATTTTTGTTTATATTTTCGGAACCATGATTCAGATCGGGAAAACATCAATAGCGATCTATGGGGATCTGAAACACATATTCTGAAACTTGTTTCACTCAAATTGGTCCAGACATCTATGCGAAAATTGAGTGAATTATACTCATACGAACTTACATACATACAGAAACATTTTTCAATCTCGTTGAGATGATTGTGTTTTTCAAGTGATAGCATGCCTTTCGGTAAACCTTGGTGTACGAGAAAAGCAAAAAGCTTGGTATCAGCAAATTGATTTATATGTAGCCAATTTTTTCCTGTTTGTTTAATTATTTTACAAAATGTAATGAATATGTTGCTTGATATATCTTATTTTAAAACTGTATTTGTAAAATCGTTACACCACTTGGCTTCGTTGTATAGTACTATCTACTTCTCGATGATTTTTATTTCGATATTCCTTCCTATCTGAATCGTTTCAACATCCGTGATCGTGATTTAGCAACACTTTTTGTGCACAAAGTGTTTATAATCGTATTAATAAGCTTTAAGATTGCTCTTTTGATTGTCGATTTCTCCATATTTAGGTGGTGAAAGTTGAATCTCTCAATAAGATGTGCTCGTTCCCCCGATGCTGGCGTGCTAAAAGGACCAGTACTAAGTAACTAACGGATTTTCACACTACATGACGTATAAGATCGACTCAAATTTAAGTTTAAATTACTCAAACTCTAGAAAAAAAGTAGTTTCCTTCTAGACTGAGTAAAACTTTCGAATATGGAAAAAAAATCAACGAAAAATTTACTCATTTTAGAAGTATACACTCAAAGAATAAATCACATATCCAATGGATTATATTCATTAGAATTTCACATAACTTTCATGTGATATCATTGTTGGCAATTGCACCATAAATTACATGAACCTTATTTATTAAATGACATTTAAGTGATCACATGATTGTTATGTGAAATTCAGATAGATATCTCTGGTTTTGTTAATGGAAAAATATTATGTGCATTCCTAATGCAAACTACATTAAAAACGTGTTTCCATGTACTAATCTCATATGTACATCGAGATGTTGCTCATATTAGAAAACAAATTCCTGTAAAAGCTCGGAAAGTTTTACTCAGTCTATGAGTTAACTACGTTTTCAAAAATGTGAGTGAACTAATCGCAACTTAGAGTCGCCCTCATTTGTCGTGCAACCGGAATTAGTCTTTTTATTAATTGCTTTTAACGTATACAGCGTAAATGGGGACATTCCCAACTCCACTTAGGTTCAATTCGTTAAAAGCAAGTCTTTTTTGCTCTAACATGACTTTAACTGATTTTTCAAATTTCGCATTTATTTCATTACAATTCCCATTCAGTAAACGGGTGTATTGCCAATTATTCAACGGTGGACCTATATGGTCTATGAATGTATTTGGCTAATGACATTTGAGTTTCGAATCCGTTTGACTAGGGCTCGATTTCAATCCGTTGAATTGAATTATTTTTTAACGGTTAGTTAAATATGATTTAAGCCATTTCAGGAGTCCTGACTCAATTCCATTTTTTTTTTTTGCAATTTAACGAATAGTATTGGAATTTCAATGCGGTCAAATGCCTTGCAAAGGTCTGTATAGAGGGCTTTCACGCAGATTCCATTATCAAGGAATCAAAAATATCTCCAAATGACAAAATGACAAGCGATCAACGAACCGTCAGAAGTGCAAAGTAATAATGATATAATCTTCTTCCTTCTTTTTTATGACAAGCAGCGCGTGCGACTCAACTCACTCGGGGCGCACACTGGGGCAGATCAGTGATTTTCTCGGAAAAAATTAATAACTTTTGAACAAAGCATCCAATCAGAATACTGTCTTCGGTAAAGTTGTTTGTATTAGTTATGCGCTTCTTCTAAATAAATTAATTAGTTCGCAACTTGGTCGTAGAGATGGCGTGGGAATCTAACTTTTGAATAATGCATCCTAGACGTATGGTGTTTTGAACAAAGTTTTTTATCTATTAAAATGAAGGAAAGTTGCAAAAGACATAAAACTTCCATAACCTTTAGTTTCGGAGATATAGGGTGTATTGAATAATATGATGCCAAAATTCTTATTTGTAATTTTTTGTATATTTTCATATGTTTGCTCTGGTTTCTGCATTTATTCCAACGAAAACAAACTAGGTGCAAATTTTCATTACACTATTTGTGGAATTTATAGTGGTTTTAGTGAAATATTCTTGAAAAACATGATATTTTGCCTCTATTTAAGGTGGGTGGGATTCTCGTAGGGGCAGCTAAGGGCAGCTGGACTTTGTCTCTTTTGCTAGCTCATGTCATTGTCTAACATATACCAGAAAACTGAAGCCATGATATTCGATGATTTTTTTTAATTTCACCTTTTGTAAACCGTTACAAGTATCTCTACGAATAAGGAAACCTGTCAGTTATGTATAATTTTTATTCGTTAAACTTTTTAAATTGCAGAAGCAGTAATGGTATAAAGAATAAACTATCTCTTAAGTTGATGTATTTAGAAATCAGTTGTCCTTAATTGTCACTATTTGTCAAATGAATCCGGTGGTTGTAATAATGCCAATACCTCGCTATTTTTTTTTTTATTAATTGGGCTGAATTTTTCTTTGGTCTTTTTCGCAGGCTTTTAATTAATGGATCTGGTTGTAAAAATAGTTTGATGTGCTTGGGTGATCTATTATCTTTACTAAAATTAATTTTGAGACACCACTAAACGAAATGCATGTTGAGCATATGGCATAGAATAAACAACTGTTGAAAATTTACATTGAAGGTTAATCCATTATAGCAACTTTGTGGATTATTGCTTAACACCGGAAATTGATCACTGAGCTGAGACGAGAAAAAAAATTCACGCTTATGGATACCAACTACTGAAACATTGACGCACATTAATAATTCTCGATTACTTTTTCGAAGAGATGTATCAGCTTTGTAAACAATGCATTTGATCGTCGGTTTGGCGTAACTGGTAGCTCGCTCACGTATACTAACACTACCATCAGATAGGGGAAATTTTCTCCTGCATGATAGTGGTGTTAGTATGCGTGGATGAGCTACCAGTTACACCAAACCGACGATCAAATGCATTGTTTACAAAAGCTGATACGTCTCTTCGAAAAAGTAATCGATAATTGTACGTTGTACACGATCACGTTGGCACGGCAGCACACAGCTTGTACGATGATCTCACATATACAACTTTTGCCAGAGTCAAAAGCAGATGATAGCATCAAAAACATGGCCGCCAGCCAGGCCCCTGGTTTGCTGGCAGCTCATAATAAGTAAACAATCTCAAAATTCAGCACAGCATTAAAAAATGGTGACATGTCAAAAATTTATATAATGATTTTCATTATGTGAAACCGTTCATTTCAATGTAGAGGATGTTTTTATCGGTATATATAAAGTGAAATTAAAAAAAAACATCGAATATCATGTCTTCAGTTTTCTGGTATATGTTAGACAATGACATGAGCTAGCAAAAGAGACAAAGTCCAGCTGCCCTTAGCTGCCCTTTCGAGAATCCCACCCACCTAAAATAGAGGCAGAATATCATGTTTTTCGAGAATATTTCACTAAAACCACTATAAATTCCACAAATAGTGTAATGAAAATTTGCACCTAGTTTGTTTTCGTTGGAATAAATGCAGAAACCAGAGCAAACATATGAAAATATACAAAAAAATTACAAATAAGAATTTTGGCATCATATTTTTCAATACACCCTATATCTCCGAAACTAAAGGTTATGGAAGTTTTATGTCTTGTACAACTTTCCTTTATTTTAATAGATAAAAAACTTTGTTCAAAACATCATACGTCTAGGATGCTTTATTCAAAAGTTAGATTCGCGCGCCATCTCTACGACCAAGTTGCGAACTAATTAATTTATTCAAAAGAAGCGCTTAACTAATACAAACAACTTTACAGAAAACAGTATTCTGATTGGATGCTTTGTTCAAAAGTTATTAATTTTTTTCCGAGAAAATCACTGATCTGCCCCAGTGTGGGGCGGTAGAAGGAAACGAGCAAATTGTTGGCAAGCTGCTTCACGAAGTGTTAATAGGATTTTTTTGTTATGTCTTTTCTCGATTCTTATCAAGCTATGTCCTCAATCGTGTGTATTGCTACAAAGCAGGCAAGCAATATATCTAGATAGAGCTGGAATTAGGGCCTAACAGCTTTTGTAAACAATAACTTCTCTTGATGATTTCTAGAAATTCAAAACCTCGCCCACGAAAACCAACATCCTAATCGGGTAGGGAAAGACTTCCCCTATCCGATGGTTAGGTTGGTCTGCGTGGACGTGCCTTGAATTCCTAGCAATCATCGATAGAAGTCATTGTTTACAAAAGCTGTTACGCCCTAATTCCAGCTCTATCTAGATATCATTATCCTTCTGCCACTCGGATCGAGCTATGTTACAGAGCGAGTTTGTCATGGTAGTCGTAGCAACCGTTTTGTCTGTATCGTTGGTTGCTTTATGTGTTTGGATTCGCTGTCCATCATACATTACATACAATGAATAGTATATAAAATCAAGTAAATTTGTCGAGGTCGAACGCCGATAGCTCATAATAGGGAAGTGCAGAACAACCATCGCGCAACCTTTATTCGAACAACTGGGACCCAGTTTTGTAAATATTATATTTTTCGCGTTTTGTAACATTTGAAGAAGACCCAAGAGATAAATAATATTGTAGACTCACTGAAAATCGGTCAATACCGTCGATTTATATCTTTCTGTAAAAAAATATGGGTCGATTGTTCAATCTCCACTACGTTGTTCGATGCGAAAAAGAGCATCATATTGTTTTAAGCATTTTTAGTAACACTGACAGCAAGTAATGATTTATGAATATTTTAGAAACATTGAAACATTTTATAAAACATAGAAAACCAACAAGCTTTGCATACTTTAAAACTGAAGAATTAAAAAGAATGTATTTCACAATATTTTTCAAATCATTAAGTTTGGTTCGCCCAAGGGGCAAATCAACCTAGATATATTCCCAAATATCTTAAAATATTTCATAATATAATCGGAAAATTTAAAATATTTTCAAAGATTGATACATTTAAAAAATATAGTTCCTTGAGCTGGACAATGTTTGTTCTACGAATATGTTTTTTTTTTTTCTTGTAAAGACTATTGAATGTAAAGTAAGGATGAATGTAATGAAATATTGTGATACATTAACCCAAGTTGTCCCACCCCTAGGGTTCACCATACTATTATCAGTACCATCGTAGAATCAGTCTATCAGGATAATAGGATATTCAGGAGATTTAATAAATACATTATAGCTACTTTACCACCCTTAGGTTAATCGTGCCTTGTCCTTCAAAAAAGATTTAATGTAGGGACCAAGGAATGAATGCGAAACACTTAAACAGGTCAAACTCCTTGAAATAATTGATTTTCCTATTTTTTTACTTTCGATATCCATTATTATATTAGAATTCCTTGGTACCACGAATCTCTCGGTACCGAAATACCGGTACTCGCAAAAAGCGTCCGGTACTGACAACCCTAATCTTTATAGATCAAATATATTCGAAACATGTAGAGATGTTTTTCCATTTAAAAATGTCAACGATAATCAGTAAGGCTACAACTTCTTAGGTAGGTCACGCAATTTGGCAATGTACGGATAATGACTCCGCCAGAGAGCGACTTTTGATAAACCCTTGAGGCCCAACCCTATGTTCCTATCAGAGACGTGTTGGAAACTCGCGATATCTGCTATATGCAGTCGGTTTATGTGTTTCTCACCATAGCCGGTCGAACTCCAGACGAAACTAAAACCACACTACCGTTCATACTGGCGACAACGCTCTGATGAGACAACGAAACCTTACCCCCAAGCTCCTCCTCTGATCCTATCCTTAGACAATGTACCTCTCTAACCTCGAGTAAGCCGCGAGTATTCGGCCCAACTCCTACTAGACATAGAATTAAGTTAATTTTGTTACAAACAAAGAACAATGAACTATCGGCTCCGTAAAGCTATCGCGATTGAGCCTTCCAAGTAAACGAACTAGTTAAAAATAAAAAAATAAACTTCTTAGGTCAGTACTGAATTAATACTTTTGGCTCCGTTAAGTTTTTTTTTAAAACAACGAAGTCTTACCAAATTAATAAATTGCAGAAAAAATTAGTGCAACAAAAATCATGAAAAGTGCATAAATTGGCATGATTGCATGAAAATCCATTTTATATGAGAATCCAGTTTTTTTATTGTGCATTTTTTCAGTTATTTTTGAAAAATTGTTGGTAGCCCTGCATGCAGATATGGATCGAGTTGGATGAAAACGACCTCTTCGTACAGCACAGGACACCCCGTCCGTAGACTGAATGCAGTTTAGTAGTAGTAGTAGTAATGGCACACTTACTTCAATTCGACAAAACAGTCAAACAAACAAACAAACAATCGAAAAGCAATTTCATCATTGGCACACATCTCACCGTCAGGCACCGAACAAAAACTTAAATAAACTTCACCATCTTTTCTTTCCTACTGCTTCCCAACAACATAGTGAACCAATTTCCTTCAGGGGAAAACTATGGCGACAAAGTTTGCCATTGACACAACTTTGTTGCAAGAATTTTTAACTGCCACTACTGGCAAGTGAAGCATCAACAGCCGAAGCAAAAACAATAAACTTTTTGCACAGCACACGGAGATTTAGAATCCATAGTCACCCATCTTTCTCAGCCACTGCCCCGTCGAAACAATGCGAGCTCGAGTTTCAAAAGTATCGTGCGTCCCCACCAGAAATCTAAAAAATCCATGGGCTCGGCGCGGTGTGCTTTCGTATAATCCAGATGTACTTGGTGCATGCAATAATAACAGAATGCGATCGTTATGCTTCGGAAAATATAATACTACTGTGACTGTCGACAAAAACTGCGGTGGCATCGCTTTCACTTACAATTCTGGGGGCGGTAAATCCGGACCAGGATAACTTTTTCCCAACCAAGCGGCAAAGCCCAGTCAGTATGCATAGTGACTAGAGGGCGAAAGTTTATTTTACGCCTCGTTTGCCATTCATACCACCGCACAGCATAAATATATGTACCCCGAATGTAAATACAGTCAGAGATCCTTATTGCCGGGGTAACGGGGGCGAATAACGATACCAACAGCTTGTGGGATTTTCACTATTGGGTGTTGTGATGGATTATCTCATCTGTTTCTTTATACAAAGCTATACTGTCTTCGACAAAGTTGTTGTACTGGGATAGACCAACAAGCCTTTGTTATTGGATTCATGTTTAATAGGAAACTACACCGCTAGAGGCGCTTCATTTTTATGTTGCTTATGATAATATGGATCTTAGGTCCAACATGGAATATTTCGTGATCCTGGTCATACAGAAAGTTGCTGTCTTCAGCAAAGTTGTTCAAGTGACCAAGTCCTTTCGGGTGGTGGCCATATTAGTTCAGAACTCTCTCACTATGCAGCGCTAGTGTGCACGTGAGCTTCCTGTATAAGCTGTATTTGACATTTTTTCTTGAACCGATGACCCTAATCTTGGATTCCAAATTGGCGTCTGGCATCGATTTTCAATATATACACGTCTTCCCCTTTCCGGAAATACGCATATTGTAGGTTATTTGACAGTTTTTCTTGAACCGATGGCCGCCATTCTGGATTTCAAAATATAGTCAAGATTCGATTTCCGGCTTCTACACGTCATCCCCTTTCCGAAAATACCCTTATTGTAGGATATTTGGCGGTTTTTCTTGAACTGATGGCCACCATCTTGGATTTCAAAACGGCATCTGCACCGTTTGAAAAAACCATGTAAATTTTTACGAGATTTAGTGCACATATAATTAACGCTAGATTTGGCATTAATTTACACGATATTTCATATATCGCTTAAATTATCACTATTGTATGCAAGCTTGTAAACGATTTAGTTGTTTATGCCAACTGTAGCTCAAATTAAACGAGGGAAGATTTTACGCGATAGGTAAAATTCAGTTTTTTTTTTGTGTGGTATCGATTTCCGGCCTCTGCACGTCGTTGCCTTACCGGAAATATCCATATTGTACGGTATTTGACAGTGTTTTTTGAACCGATGGGCGCCATTTTGGATTTTAAAATGGCGTCCGAAATCGATTTCCAGCCTCTCTACACGTCATCTCTTTTACGGTTCCTGTTATCACATTGCACAGCAACATATTATATGGACAAGCTTTCGAAGCATAACTAGAGTAACATTTGAAATGGGCCTATGTCCAAAACTTAATCAAACCAGAAAATGAATTTTAAATTTTTCCGCCACTATTCAATTCATATTTAAGAAAATTGAAGTATTTTAGGCATTTATATTGTTCACAATATCAATAGTAACTGTATCTCAGTATACAACATCCAAACTATGCGAAAAACTTTCAAAAGTATATTTTTTTTTCTTTTTTATAGAGATTTTTAGCCATAGTTCATCTCTTAATTCAAAAGTATATGAAAATCGATGATAATTTAATTTCATAAATTAATAAGCCTTTTTGTTAATCTTTCAATTGATAGGCCCTTTTTGTTAAGCTGTTGTGCTTGTCATCAGAAATGTTACGCTCTTTGCTAAGCCTTTTCTCAACGTCAAATAAATTCAAAACAAATCATCGACCCTGCCTCAAGCAGTAGGGCCTAGCTTGGGTTTGAAATTTTTCAATCATCGGCCCTTTTACGTCACTAGGCTTATCAATGAAATGAAGTAAATGAATGGTTGGCCGTTTTAGCGGGTGGACCTATTAATTTTGTTGATCGGCCGTTTCGAAAATCGAGTTATTTTTAATGATTTTTCTCGATTATGCGGAACTTTCCTACACGATTAGTAGCTATCAAGCGGTGCTAAAGAATGGTATCAAAACCTGATTTGTTTACGTTTTGGACATAGGCCCATTTCAAATGTTACTCGAGATAACATATTAAGGAAGTTCATGTGCACATCAGCGCCGCGTAGTGTGAGAGTTCTGAAAAAATATGATCACCATCCGTAATGACTTGGTCACCTGACCAGCTTTGCTCAAGACAGCAACTTTATATACGGCCAGATTCTCGACATACAGTTTATACAGGAAGTTCACTTGTACACTAGCGCCACGTAGTGAGAGTGTTCTGAACATTTAAGACCACCATCCGAAAGAACTTGGTCACCGGCACAACTTTGCTGAAGACAACAACTTTCTATATGGTCAGGCTCTCGAGATTCTGTTTATATAGGAAGTTCACATGCACACTAGCGCTGCGTGGTGAAAGAGCTCTGAACTAATATGATCATCATCCAAAAGGACATGATCACCTGAACATCACTTGAACAACTTTGCTGAAGACAGCAACTTTCTGTATGACCAGGATCACGAAATATTCCATGTTGGACCTAAGATCCATATATTAAAGCGCCCGTCATAAGTAGCATAAAAGTGATCACCTCTAGCGGCGTATTTTCCAACTAAACCTGAATCCAATGACACAGGCTTGTTAGTCTATACCAGTACAACAACTTTGTCGAAGAAAGTATAGCTCTACCTAAATATTGAAACAAATGAGATAATCCACCACAGCCCTATTAGTGAAAATCCCATGAGCTATGGGTATCCCCAACTGACAATTTTCACATTGTATACGCTTTACTCATTTCATTTATACATCCTCAAGCTGTATTCAAACGTTATACAATATGAGGCAACCTTTACTCAACCTCTATTCAAGCAAATCTGGCAAACTTAGTCAGCTACTTATGGATGTTGGGACGACACTCTGAACTGACGTAAAATGATATACATGACTTTCTACAACAACTAGAGGCTGAGTAGAGGCTTTCTAATAGTGCTCATGAAACGCTTTTTGCGACTAGTTCAGCTTTGTAAAAAAGCAGAGTAAAAGCTGTAAAACTGTACATGTCTAAAAACAAACCTAGTTGACTGTAAAAATGCTTCCAAAGTAGCGCTAATACAGTTTATTAGCTGAGTACAGGTTGTTTAGTTGTTGAAAAAGCACTTTTGATATTTATGTTATTCAGCAAGAGTGGTTAGTTGTAAAGAAGCTTGATGAGTAATATATTCACTTTATTAGCTTTGTTTTTCAGCTACAAGTTGAACGTTGATTAATATTTAATCAAATTGAATAATGTTTGTGATAAAGTTGAGTAAACGCTCTCTAAAACTAATTTTCTAGCTCCTGCTTGTAGCTGTATATGCAGTTTTTCACAGCTACTTTATAGCACAATGCTGGAAAACTTGGCTGATAAAGCTGTAAATGTTAGTTGGGTCCTTATTCGCGAATAGTCCGGCAATAAGGATTCCTGACTGTATTTACCACCAGCCTCCACTTGCCGATTGCAGGCATCAACAATGATTCGACTGCAAAAGAGAGATCCTCTTGGCCACCAATGAGGATATCCTGTTTTGATTACTAATGGAGATTGCATTGTCGGTTGAATGGATTCTTATTGTTCATTGATGAATAATGGTATTCTTGGGCTTCTTTGAAGCTTGAATTTGAATGCATTTTTTTTTCTGTTAGGGTAAATTGGTCTATGATGGACCCTCTAGCTGTTTTAACCATTTACGCCTTTTGAGCAGAGATTGTAAAACACGCTTCAGCCTTAATAAAAAAAAAAGAGTTCGTTATTTTCGCCTTCTTGAGAAAAGAAGCGCCATTTTTCATTTACTAGGAAAAATAGATGCGAATCTAAGAATATTATACGGTCCCAGCAGTTTTAGGCATATTAGGCACAACCTGCACGTAGTATTTTTTAATCTAGCGTAGATCAGCACCAAACGGAATGCTATTTTTTACTGATGCCTTCCAATTTTTTTTTACCTTTCCGTATATACCAAAATATTTGATAAAGAGAAACCAATCGTTGAGATATTGTCAAAAGTCTAACACTGCTTCTTGACGCCAAACTCGGCCTACGGATTCTAAACTCGGCCTAACGCATTGAAACGCCAATGAATTCACTTCGGCCTATCGGATGAAGATAACGGTTTTGAATCGGTCGGAGCGCTTCATTTGTTTTGTAGAATATTGGGTAAAAACATTCATTTCACGCGTTCTTATTGACTTCGTTCGGTAGCATTTTAACTTAAGTATTGTACCAAACGCATAATTTACCTGTTAACGCGGAGATCCTGGATTTACTTGATGTTTTCTGCTTGATAGGCTCAAAATGGGCGCTTAGGCCGAAGTAGTTCTCTACCCTACTGGTCTTCATGTGCTTGCTTTATTCTGACATACGAACGGTAATCAGCAGAGTTAGCAGATTACGCTTTTCTTCTGGATTGCTCACCTTCACGTCTCCCAGACCGAGGAATACCCCATAAAAATTTGACAGATGAGAAGATTAAAGCCCGGGGGCAACTTGACAACTCCAGTATTGACCAATGCACGGAATGAACTGCATGAACAAATTTGACGTTTGAGCGGTGCCGTGTTTACTAAAAATGAACACATGAATAATACTCTCGTATCATTTAAAAATGGCCTATCAACTTATGTACACAAAACAAGCATTTTTCGAGCGAACCGAAGTACGCCTATAGAAACCAACAACACCATCGGGTAGGGTGAGTTCTCCCCTTCCCGATAGTGGTTTGGTTTGTGTGGGTGTTCTTCGGTTCGCGAGGAAAGGGCCTAACAAGTTGTTTATGAAAGTTGATAGGATCTTTTCTAAAGTTACGCGAGCATTATATCATGTCTTAATTTTTAGTAAACACGGCACCGTTCAAAAGTCAATTTTTTCGTGAGTTCATTCCGTGCATTGGTCAATATTGCCAGTGTACCCCGACAATTTGGTGCTGGTGGTGCTGTCAAACTCACAAGTTTCAGAAGGGTTATGCGAATGCGGAAATGATGAACACGCTATTTCAAAGCTACCCAAATTTGGGTACAATCCACCCAGATCAGTCAAAACTGAACCTACCCAAAAATGGGTAAACTATGTTGGGAGTAACAAGTTGACAAATGAACAACATTGACATGAATCCGATCGACGTTGTTCATGTGTCAACTTGTCACTCCCGACACAGTTTACCCATTTTTGGGTAGGTTCAGTTTTGACCAATCTGGGTGGATTGTACCCAAATTTTGGTAGTTTTGAAATATCGTGTACAATAAATAAAATTTAAGCCTGAAATTCATCTCATTGTCGCGCGTCAACCAAACCGAAACGCACGTCGCACGACATAATAAACATAAGTGACATGGGGAGTTCAGTGATGCCAGCGAGAAATGTCTTTTTGGTGTATCAGTTGTATGCACAAATCATAATCAGTTTATGAAACCTTTTTTTGTAGTCTCGTGTGTCTTTGAGTAGAACAACCAAAAGTTTAAACATATGATTTGTAAAACGAAAATATGTGATCGTCATCGAATTAATGGAAACAAATGAGAATTGAGCGAGGATACTTTCGATGATTTTGACGCTATTAGGTACTAGCTTAAAAAAGTACAGTGGTGAACTTTGTCCGTCTTTTGAAGGCCTTAAATGCATTAAGCTAAATATGATATATATAATGGAATTTGACTAATTTTCAATTTCAGCAGTTTACTTAACTTACCCCATAAGAAAAACACGGGAAAGTAAACATTTTCATTTTACAGGTCCAGGACAAGCCTTCATTGCACAACTATGCTCAAAGCAATAATCTGAAGGATAATCAAAATAACTTAAGAAACCAAAGTATTTGTATTACCATTCGATGATATAAGAAGATGAAACTCGATTCAATTTGTATGGATTTATTTCACGAAAATTATAAATTAGCTCTTTTCATATGGCATTCTTGTCTGTTGTTTACATCCACACATGGTGAAACAAAAAGTTGGTTTTCCATAGAGAAATACCGTTGCGGTGGTGAAGGACAATCCCTTTGCGTACGTCGTGTGGCGACATCTACTATTTGCAAGTGGGTACGTGAAACTAAGGTTATATGTCACCTTGCCGGGGACTTGGAAGATTCACAGTCGACCGATTACTGATTGATCGACGTATATGGAATTTTATAAAGGACGTCAACTGAGTAAACAGTAGCCGAAATCGGATGCCGACTGTTTGATAAGCCGACTAAATCGGGAGGCTCGTCCAATCGGCCTAGTTAATAGCTTTTAGTCGATAGATTTCATCGTTTGCATCTCGGATGGCATCTGCCGATTTCGTCTACTGTTTTATCAGCAGACGCCAAGGGGGACGAAGCGAAAAGCTGGTTCTTGTTCTCAGTGACGAAAACCTTTGTCTTCTGGCAAAACTCAAAAAGCTGCCTAGTACATCATTTTGCACGTCACTGTGTTCCTAACTCTCCAGTGTACTATGTGGCAGCCATTTTACGTTCCTTTGTTTTGTTTTCATCCCGTTGTCGGCTGTCAAAATTCTGCTGTTAGTTGCATGTCGAAATTTAGTTTGAAAATAAGGTAAGTTTTCTCAAAAGTTTTTCGAATTTCTAAGCATCAACCTGAATTAAAATGGATTTTCAAGATAAAAGTATGCAGAATGCGTTGAACTCGAGAAGCGATGAATTTCAAACCGCAAACATAGTAATTATCAAGGTAGAAGCAAGTCACGATTTTTGCATTTCCGGGCAGAATGTTTGATATTGTAGGAAAGATTAGGGTTCTAACAAATGATTTACGGCAAACCACGATAACCAACATAATGATCAGGTAGAGAAAATTTTCCTCTACCCGGTTATGGTTTAGGTTTGCGAATGAAGGTTTCGGTTCGCGAGAAAATGGCCTTACAAGGTATGTTTACAAAATGGAGTTAAGGCCATTTCAATTGTTGGTCTTGATTTGTAGTTTTGACCAACTTTTTGGGTCAAATATGCCTATGTGCACTGCTGCAAATCCCATGTCATATCCGAGGCCAGATCATATAATTCCATGCATATCTATCCAGACTTGGTAAAAACACCGCTCGGTGCGGCTCGGTGGCAACCTACTCATGTATGCACAGCACTGGGTTTCTTCGATAAAGCACCCGGTGTCGGTGCAGCATGTTGGCACGCCACCGAACCAGAAGAGAAACCCGAACGCGGTGCTACGGGCTTCGGCTCGCCACCGTGCGGCACAGAGCCAACGAACCGCTCATGATTTCGTATCGTTCGTTGTTGGTGTTGCGCTATGGTCCCATTTGCGTTTTTGTCAAAACTGAGTTTTTCAATGGAAGTGGTAGCAAGTAGCTCATAGTTTCATTATACTCGATGAACTCAAGAAATTTGTTCTGAAATAGTTTAGAAAAATGGGCAAGCAGGTTTTCCCTTTACATAAGAATCCATGGTGCGAAGCAAACTTAAAAAGCGTTCTTAATTGCGTCTGCCATGTTTCACGCACAGTCTGACGTTTGCTTATGGATTTTCTCAAAGGAGTAAAGAGCTACAGAGTCGCCGTCAACGCCAATTCTCGTCTACGATTATGTTTGGTACATATTGTTTTCTACATGTTATTGTTTTGGTACATGTAAAGTTTTCTAAATAACGTTATAGTGAAGCAAATTGTTTTCGCCAGTGAAAAAAAGAACAACAAAATTAACTTTTAATTGACCTTTGCGGGAAAAAAAACTATGGTTTTAAGGCAATAATATTTGCCGCATTAATGCTACATGGTGAAAATCGCTGTTGCATTAATTCGCATTGACGGCATTGGCTGTTCACAGAGTGATAGTTCCTTCCCTAGCAGCACACATGTCACTTAATAGTAGTTGTTACTTGTATGCACCTTATTTCAGTCACAATCAAGTTGCAGCAACCTATTTTGATGGATGTGTGTTGCTTGGGTTAGGTGCTGTTCATAAACTACGTAGACAATGGTGGGGGCAATTGTCCACGGTCCATACAAATTTTAAAATTTCAGGGGGGTCAAGAATCTCAAAAAACTGTTTACGTAGTTAATGAACAGCCCCTTTGAGATTTTTCATTTGAGCGACAGAGTACGGAACAGCCCTCCATGCTTCACGCACATAATGACAGTTGTTTGTGGGGTTTTCTCATAGGAGTAAAGAGGTACAGTATCGCCGGAAAGGTCAATCAGAAAAGGAACGAAAAAACATTAGCAGACTGCGATAGTGGAAAAAAAGAAGAAGAAGTACTGCATTCTGTCTGGCACCGGACCCTGGCACGGAGCCGCACGGAGCGCACCGAATAACCATAGCACGGCACCAAGCCGAATAAAACGGATCCGCGTTCAGGTTTCTTGTTCGTATCGGTGGCGAGCCGACAAGAGGTACCGAAACCGAGTGCGTGTTAGCTTTGAACGGGGAGCAATATTTTTGCACGGCTCGCAGTGCCGGTGCGTGTTTTCCCAAGTCTGTATCTATCCGTAAAAACAAATTTGAATCTGCCGGGGCACCTCTTCGAGCCTTCACTTTGTGCCTTTTGGTCCTGGAAGTTGTCCGAAGTCGGCATTTACATTGCTTTCATCATCCATAAGTATTAGACTGACCCAAATTGGGTCGTGATTATCCTCCAAAAATTTGAACTCCTTCAGTAAGAATCTGACTTGGCACAAGCCATTGGACGTTTATATGGAAATTACTATGGGGAATCTATAATTTCGGTTCATATCTATCTCAAAATTCACCAGTTCACTCTACTTTAAAAAATGATAGCTGAGCTTGTTGAAAATTTTCTCAGCTACAACTTTGTTCAAGACCACTTTTCGATCATATATAAGGAACAAAAATTATAAATGATTCAAGTCACTGATGTCTTATGATTATGCTCAATCAACTGTTCAGCAGGCAACATTGGTGTTTATGGCGCGTAGAATAGAGGACAAAATCATGGCTACTATGTCACACTGCAGAATACAGTGTTGCCCACTATACAGTTGCTTAATCTTGCCATAAGATTATCAATCTCAAACAATTAATAACTATTTAAGTTGACGTTAGGCTGAAAAACAATTTTGTGCAAAGTTGTAGCTGATAAAAATTACCATAAGAATAGCAATAGAATCTGTTAACAGTACAATATGGAAAAAGGCTAGAAGACAATGAACAAAATAGTTGGTTTTCCCCGAGGGGGACGACTCTATCTACGATGCAGGAAATATTGTTTTTTTGCTGTGGCTAGCTGCGCGTACGCTGAGTAGAGGGAAAGAAGATTTATTTAGATGCCAGAAATGAAAGAAGATTTTTAGAAGATTTTTTCGCTAGTGTGAGATTTATTGAGCATCTAAAATTGAGATTTAGATGTGCCGCCCCCCTCGGTTTTCCCACAGTAATTTCCATATAAACTTCAAATGGTTTGTGCCAAGTCAGTTTCTTATCAAATGAGTTTAAGCTTTCGGAGGCTAATCAGGACCCGATTTGAAACCGTGTGGACACTGTGGAGAAAAAATTTCATATTTTGCATCAGTCTAATAAGTATGCATCCATCGAACTTGGTCAACAGGTTATCATACAGCTTTCGAGCATGGATTCTAGCCAAGGTATTCTGCTTAAAATTTGGTGCGGTATGCCTGGAATCCTTCGCGGTAGTGAATTCACTGCACTGTACTACGGGCGGCATCATATTTTTTACTCAAATTGCGATCGGACATACCTGGGATGATTCTGATGGACCTCAGAACCTTTCAGCTGACGGTTAGCAGTTCCACTCCGGCGTTTCCTTTGAGGCTTTCGATTTGTCATCACGGTTTCCCTGTACGTTTTGAGCACGGTGTTTCTAGGAAAATGCAACACTTCAGCCAGCTTGGACGTGGACTACGATAGATTATCTAGTTGACTGTTCACGATTTTGACGTAGGATTACGTCTTTCGGCAACATATTGGGGTACAATTTCAAAAAACCAAAATCGACCGCATAACGAAAAGTGGTCAGGTTTTGACCACATCAATAGGGATTGCTAAAATTAACAATTAATAAATGTTCAACAGGTTACTATTCAAAATTTAACAAGGTCCAACTGTTGCAATGGTGATCACCATTATCACCGATTTCCTGCAAAAAACACTTTCCCTAACACAGATTTCAAAATCGAACTCCATTCGGTCTCACTGAACGGTACTTATTCAATGACGGCGTGTGGTGGTATCTGGTCGGTCGTCATTAACAGCAGCAGAGCTTTTGGCGTGTGGCGTACACACTAAGATTTTTTTACAGTATACTGTAAATTTTTACCGAATATGGAACAGCTGAACATTCGGTAATCCATTCCTAATTTTTCAATTTACAACCCGTTCGGTAAAATTTCTTCGCTTGTGGGCTGTCAAAATTTACTGACCTGCGGACTGTAAATTTTACTTAACGATCAGTAAAGTTTACCATAGCGTTCAGTATATGTTTTACCGAATCTACTGTACTTTTTTTTCAGAATAAATCATAAAAATTAGAATTTTATTGATTAATTATTTTTTTTTCTTTCATTCATCAACCCAAAAATTCATTCGAATATTTAACTATATATTTTTTGTAATGAAGTAATGAAGCCGGAGCCAAACTCAGCAATTTGAGGAAGATATTGAGGTGCCTAACGTCCATGGCGTCTAAAAGTAATTGACACAAAAATGAAAAATAATTAAATTTTCGGTGTGAGCGGCGCCAGTAGTGGTAAGTGTGATTACCTCTCACCCCAGCAGGCCTGGGTTCATTCCCAGTCGGCGCCGCGGGATGTTCTGAGGCATAACATCTCTGATCAAGCCTTCCTTCGGAAGGGAAGTAAAGCCGTTGGTCCCCAGTTCATGATGTTCTTGGAGAAGGTGGAATGATGGAGTTAAGGTAGGTCGATAGGTACACAATAAAAAAATCTGAATTTTACTGGTGATGTAAACATCCATGCATGCAAACATCCATGCATGTAAACTTCCTTTTCACGTAAACTAGCAGCTTGCAAGAAATGTTGCAAACAAAGGTGGAAAGTTGCATACTATATATGGAATATTGCATGACATGTCTCATAAATTTACACGATTTATAATGTAAATTTGTATGATTTATAACGCTCCATTTATGTGCATCATAGTAACGGAAATTTACACTGCTTTTTTTAGCTGTGTAGGGTCCAGGTGTGGAAGCTGCCTCCCTGGCGTCGGTAGCATTGGTGCTCAGCACGGAAAACAAGATCGACGGAAAACAAATCAAGGAAAATAAATAAATGTTCGGTGTCAATTGAACACAATCTGGCAAAAAAAAGTAAAGTACTTACGTTTCACAACATAAAACCGAAGCACACTCAACATCGAAATATCTGCATGTGTTTGACAGTACAATGTTTACAAATCTGTTCAGCAAGTTTTACGGAAATGCTGTACTTTATTGCTGTTTGTTTTTGTAAAGTATGGTTTTTACAGTACATTCGTAACCATTTTTACAGAATTGCGGAATTGCAGCCATTTACAGCTTCAATCAGCAAATTTGATTCACAGTTTTTGGTAAATTTCTGGAAGTTACGGAAATTCAGCAGTTATAATTGCGGAAAATTGGTAAAATAATACTGTTTACAAATCATTCGGTAAAAATGATATTTCACCGAACAAAGCCAGCAAAAAAAGTACCGAACAAAATTTAAGAAATTTGGTGTGTAGAACATTGTTCTCCAGTACTCAACGAAAGGTTGCCCACAAGCAGCGAGCTTTTTCAAAATGTCACCATTGAAAATTGCACGAATGTCCAACTGTTGCTATGATAATTAAAATTATGACACAGACTTCAAAATAGAATTCCATCCGGTCTCACCGAACGGTGTTTATTCAATCACCGCGTGTAGTGAGTGGTGGTGTTCTCCAGTACACAACGAAAGGCTCCCTGCAAGCAGCTAGCTATCAAGGCCGCTGATCGGATTCAGTTGCTCGTCCGTGTTGAACACACCGATACCGTAATAGCTCACAAAATGACGAAACCACTAGTATATAAATGTTCTTTCAATCATTTGACAGAATCTCAATCATCTGTATGCAACGGATGAACACTGCTTCCACCTTCTCCAAGAACATCAATTGAATCACCCTTCACCAAACTGCTCACCGATAGATCCAGGTGCAACGCATGAGTACCGCTAGCATCTACAAGAACATCGAGAAAAAAATTCCACAGCATTGTTCTATACTGACTGCCAAGCTTCCAACCTGTGGTAGATAGAGTTCGTGTGAAAT
This sequence comes from Ochlerotatus camptorhynchus, assembly GCF_037179485.1. Lineage (NCBI taxonomy): Eukaryota > Metazoa > Arthropoda > Insecta > Diptera > Culicidae > Ochlerotatus > Ochlerotatus camptorhynchus. The sequence continues at coordinate 71,030 of NW_027040701.1, forward strand.
AATAATTTTTTTTTTTCCTTTGGTTTGTTTTTTCCGTCGATCTTGTTTTCCGTGCTGAGCACCAATGCTACCGACGTGCCAGGAAGGCAGCTCCCACACCTGGACCCTACCTATCGACCCATCAACTCATGAACCGGGGACCAACGGCTTTACTTCCCATACGAAGGAGGGCGTGATCAGAGATGTTATGCCTCAGAACATCCCGGCGGCGCCGACTGGGATTGAACCCAGGCCTGCTGGGGTGAGAGGTAATCACGCTTACCAATTAGAAATAATAATGATTAAATAAATTAAAATTAAGTCATGTAATGAAACGCTTAATTTGAGTAAACCCAAATTAGCGTGAATGTGAATAAAATATAACTATCATTGCTTTGTGAGGGCAAATCCCGAGACAGCTAGCAGCGATGTGTAAAAGAGGGAACATTCTTTGGGAATAAATATGGGCTGCCTAAGCTCGCCGAAGGCCCAGGTCATCATCTTTCCGGGTGCACGACGTTAGGCATACGGTCGTTAGGCATACGGACGTTAGGCATACGGTCGTTAGGCATACGGACGTTAGGCGTAATGTACGATAGGCATAATGGACGTTGGGCATAAAGGACGTTAGGCATAATAGACGTTAGGCATAATCTACCGGATGAATTCCAGAAGGATGATAATGGAGACCGTCTATTGATTGTTGACTTCGGTGACAATAATGAAAGAGCCTTAATTTTTGGAACTCATGAACGACGTCTTGGACAGGCAAAGTATTGGGTTACAGATGGTACGTTTGCCACGGTTCCTTGTTTGTTTCGGCAACTCGTCACTGTTCATGGAAGTATCGCTCCCTCACATCAGCAGACGGTTCCGCTAGTTTTCATTCTGATGACAACAAAATCAGACTCGTTGTATCGAAAAGTATGGCAGGAAATCCTGGAAGCAGCAGGTATGTTTTTTTTTTTGTTATTGAATGAAAAACCACAGAATTAACCATTCTTGATTTCATGAGCTGTTCTTTGGCATCATATTTTATTCAACCTTGGCTGTTTTTTTGTTATTGAATGAAAAATCACAGAATTCACCATTCTTTATTTCATGAGCTGTTCTTTGAGGAAAACCTTTTCTTCTTTGACTTTTGCAATATGTGTGTAAGAATATATCACAACAAATGTGTGATTTTTTTATTTCTAGATGCGATTGATTTCAAGATATAGTTCAAAACTAAGCTTACTTACTTAAGATTACTTAACCACTATCGCTACTAATCATGGATCTAAGTAAATATGTAGATACGTCACTTATGATATGATAAATAATGGATTCCAAACTGTGCTTATTAAATAAACTATGTTTGTTTAACTTGTATCATTTTTTATTCAACGCTAAGCCTAATTTAAGCATTGTTTACAGGTTTACAGGTTAAGCAGGTTTCTAGAGTTGCACAGCAGCAAGGTATTTTATGCCTAACGTCCATTATGCCTAACGTATATTATGCCTAACGTCCATTATTCCTAATGACTTTATGCCTAACGTCCATTATGCCTAACGTCCGTATGCCTAACGTCCGTATGCCTAACGTATTTATGCCTAATGGGGTACACTCCATCTTTCCACACTCTAAATCTCCCAGACTTGTTCCGTCAGAGAATAATAAGATCTGCCTGAACGGCACAGTGGTGGAATGGTCAAAAGAGGTAGTCTACCTCGGCTTAACACTAGACGGCAAGCTGATTTTCAGGGAGCACGTTGATAAAACGAAATCCAAGTGCAACATCCTGATAAGATCCCTGTATCCACTCATCAACAGGAGGTCTACCCTGTCCCTGAAAAATAAGCTTGCTATCTACAAACAAACCATTCTTCTCGGAATCGAGTACGGTGTGCCAATCTGGGGGAGTTGCGCCAAATGCCATCACCTCAAACTCCAAAAGATTTAGAACAAGATCCTTAGGATGATCCTTTATAACGGGTGTTTAATAAAAAATGAGAATGATTTCAGTGCCGTCCAGTGCTCTTGTGAGAGCATCGCGACTAAGTTGCGTCGTATGGCAGACCAGACTTCTCAAATATTCATTGACGTTTTTTTTTTTTGAAGAATAAACATTATGTTTTTCAATAAAAAATACTGAATTAGTTGAAATTTTTTTGTTATGACCGAAAAAATTCTCATTTTTTATTGAACACCCGTTAGTCCCCCGCAAACTAGAAATTCTGAAATCCACTGCTGGAATTCAGACATTAGAAGAACGGAGAGTTCTATCCTTGAAAGGTTTAGAGACACCTGTCTGAGATCAACTCATTAGATCATACGTGATCTAGCACGTTAGGTTAGTTAGTTTGGTAGGTTATCATAACACACTTCCCAAGGGGTATTATGTAGACTAGTAGAAAAATGTTAAATCATAAATTAGAATAACAAATGAAACAAAGATGAAGAGCCTAATAGGATAATCAATTAAAATTTTAAAACAATGTAAAATGATAATTAACAGAAATAAACGTAACTTTACTACTACTACTCGCCAAAGTCATTGTTGTGACAAACGTTGAAGGCCACGGATGAGCTGCAGGAGAAGTAGCAGTAGTAGCAGTAGCAGTAGCAGTAGCAGTAGCAGCAGCAGCAGCAGTGGAGCATTGCAGCCGAGATTCGTGTAGCCGAGACCAAGACTGGAAACCTCGGTCCGGTCACGACGCAACCCATCGGTCCTTTTCAGGACCACAAATGGCTGATAAAAGAGTTAACTAAAGAGCTCAAGTAAGAACTTGTATCCAAGACACATCGTCCAAGATTGGCTACATGGACACCGACAGACAGAGCACCTCAAAAACAGAACTCTCACATGGTTTCCGAATTTCAACCTTTCGAACTTTTTCACTGATAACGAGTTAAGAAATTAATTTAATATTTACTTTTGCTGTGACATCAAAACTACCATTCGTAACTCTACGTCAAATCTACGGTAATGTCTTGGATACAACCTCTTACTTTTTTCTTCGCTCCTTATGCATGGAGACTGTCTCCTAAACAAGAGCGTTTTATGAACTGAAAAATACAATCTTATTGTTACTGTTGTTGTCAAAACGTCCACTGCAAAAGAGTTTGTACCATTATTTAGTAGGCCATGGTTTAATATCCTTTACAACAAGAGAAAAACATCAGCAATCCGTTGAAAACTACCGAAGACATTACAAATATAGTGAAAAATTTGATTTCGGATAAGTGCTCACAAATTTAAGCTCACTCTGCCTCGCAACTTGTATGTGCTTTTCGGCCAATGAAGATACGGGAAGGCAAGCATGAGAAATGATGCTCTACACACCACGATTAACCACATCAATCGCAGAAGCCTCTCATAGCGATCCCTTCACCTGTTCATAAACCAAGAATCCCCGGGTACCGGATAACTTTAGTGAACTTTATGGTGTATTTGTCTTACCTTTTCTCATACCATCAATTTGGCAACACCTTGTTGTAGCGGGCATATAAGCACGGTCGATCAGACCAACTCAATAATGTCAAAAGTAGATTTACTCAAAAGTGAGTTGAACTTTCCAAGAAAAAGTCGTGGAATATCTCCTTAATAAAGACAACCAACCAACCAACAAAGTCGTGGAAAACAAGGAAAAACTTCTCGAATATGTGGAAAAACCGTGAAAATTTTACTCATTCTAGGAGAATGGTAATAAACTGAAAGAACCCTCCTTTTTTTGACTATATTGCGTCCGCCTGAGCGACCGTGTGTGCGTGAGTGTGCTTCGGTGGTCGGCATGTGTCACTTTGGGCTCGGATTTTCACTCTAAGTAGGGGAAATGGCTCTAATGTTGGCCTATGGATCTATGATTGGGCCAACGGCTAAAAATCTGCTATTTGTCAATTTTATCTAGATGGACTCGTCATTGGGACGGTACTAATGGATATTTTTGGTCGCTATTGAAAATTTAGTCGATTGCTGAATTTATGTATGGGCCCAAATTAGGGGCATTTAGGCCGACATTACATCCATTTCCTCTACCATTCCCAAAGAAACCACCCCGACCAAAGGAGCAGTGATACGTGAAATTTACATTCCATTAACCCTGTTCCCGGATATCCTTCCAAGGCATATCGCACGTGAAAGGGCCCGCCGCAGAGTGCGTCTTTTGTTTGATGGTAGAAAGCAGGTGCAGTACAACGACGCTTTCTGTCCATCACGGCCAGATCCACTGGAGAGTGGCAGACGATGAGGTTGTCCGCAAAAACCCTCACCATCAGCATTCGTGTCCGTTCATTCGTCTGTCCCATCTATGCCCTTGGTTGAGGTCGGACGGTGGTCGCATCACGATCCAGGTTAAGAGTTGTTTATTCGTCGTTGATAGTCAACTCTACTACTGGCTGCCAAGCAAACGTGAGTGAGATCTGAGATGAAGTGCGCTCTGTTAGAGGTACCATTCTACCTTCCCAGTAGTATAGCTATAGTGCGGGAAAAGGATGTGTGATGTTAATAAATGTGTCCTGACGGAATGGATGACGGAATCATGTGTCCGTTTGGGAATGCTGGAGTAGTTCTCTTGGGGAGAATAGGGGTTTTGCGAACGCAAATACGCAAACCTGAAGCATGGGACTCGAACTGGCAGGTGGATGTGTGGTATGATGGTTGTGATGGTTGACCAAACCAGGCTGGAATTTAATTACGGTAGATTTATGCTAGGAATTCATTAGTGAACTGAATGCCAGGAGCACGAGTAGAAGAATAATGATGAAAACTAGAAGCACTAGTGAAACTGAAGTACGTGTACTCGAATAACCAACTGCTTAGCATTTTTAACAAGGCCATAAACATAATTCGAAGGCTCTATTTTAATCAACCTTTCAACCGTGTATGTCGAGTAAAGCGATACTACATCAGTTGCATGTTACTTCTAATGAAACACCCAACCTCTAATAATAGTCATTTCTATCAGATCTGCTCAAAGACGTTGTTATTTATGTCTACCTACACGGCAGGACGTGACATAAGTACTGTAATTATAAACTCGCAACTTAATAACCAACACTAGAGCAGTGCACCTTCCAAACGAGTATTGCCCGTTCGTGAGCAACATTTTTGCACGCATCAGTAGCATTACCAACCCCCATCTGCACACAAAGCGACATGCAACCATCATCAGCTGACGACTCAGTTGAGGAGGAAATCCTTTCGGTACAAACTTGCAACCATCCTGACGACGACTTGCAGCTGTTAAAATGTTAATTTATTCCCTTGAACGACACAAACCAAAATTTCATGTCGTTCCTGGAAACTTCCTGCACACTATCCTAAGAAAACAACAGAAAAAGGGCTTCCACCGGTCGGCGGTGGTGTTTTGCCACCTGGAAACCGACCCACTGCCATATCTTGCGTGTTAATCAGCCATTACACTCTCGCTAAATAACGTTATCTCAGCATCCTTTTTCGCGGACGGACGCGTGGTGGCAGTGGCCGACCACTCGTCCTCGTCGGCCTCCCGTAATGAAAATACCAAAAGTATTGTTTTCCCACGCTGGCTAGCACGAACACGAGACATCCAGGACTTGCGGTTTGGACTGCGTGACGGCGATATCGTGTACCTTCTTTATTTTAATTAAATTTCAACTTGATCCTTTTGCGTGACCATGGTTTTCATTTTGGGCCGAGGATTAACCCGTGCGGTTACGGAGTACGGTGATTTTTTGCATTGCTAACTGGAAATTTCTTCAGAATATTGAACGATCGATTGCAATGATGAAGCTCCAGTTTAAGAACTTTCGGGGACAGTATACAGGCAAGCACTATCTGACTCAGTACTGTCATGGTAAATTAGGAGCTGGATACCCACTTTCACGAGAATCCATTATTGTAATGTACGACAATATAAATACATGTAAGCACAGTATATAGTTCCCTCTAATAGACACTGAGGTATGTGTATAGTTTTTTTGGAATCGACTCGTCATAAACGTTAAAATACTTACACACAAAAAAGACCGTTCCTATTTTGGTGAACAAAAAATCACGACAACGTGAACTACACGGGCTTGGCATTCATGATTTGATTCCCATAAACGTGATTTAATAAATACAACTTTCGTGAAAACAGGCACAATTCCATGAACAAAATTCGTGAGTGGTCAGCACCACAAACCATTTCGTAACGCATAAAAAATTCACGATACAGTGACTTCATAAACCCAAAAACGTGATTTTGTTCCTTACTTCGTAAATGAATGATAGTTATGGAACATTTCAATTTTGTTATTGGCACATTTAATTTTTTATTGGTTCATTGAATACGCACCAACCCCAAAAAGCTTTGCTAATTACAGGACTCGTAGCGAGTCACTTTTTAGTGACTTGGTATTTTTTTTCAAGCTAGTCTCTAAATAGACTCCTTTTATGCTAAGTCACTAAAGTCACTTTTTCTTGTAATCAGTCACTATTTTCAACTTTTTTAGCATGAATTTATTTCAAGATCTTTTTTCTCTATCTACACCACAGTAGACACCCATTAATTTTTCTGAATAAAATTACCTGAGTTTTCCAGGTTTTTCTAGAACATTAATTGATAAATTCCAACCTTATAATAAGAAAACTATTTTTTAAATGTGTTCAAAATATGCTTTTTTTTTTGTTGATAGAAAACTGCAGCAATTAATCAAACGTTTTCAAGAAAAGGCAATCAGTTTTAAGGGGGGAAGTACAATTAGAAGGCCTAAAATGAGGCCTATCTTTGAGAGTGGATTGCGAGTAGGGAAATAAATGAATGTTAGCGATTCTTTATGTATGTTATTAAGGATTTAATTAAGATTAATTATTAGTGACATTTTTTATAAATTTTGCAATTTAGCCCAATTATTATAAATAATGTGAAGTCAATTTTTTAAAGCAGCACTTCGCGCCGTGCAGTCCCTACGTCCATGATCACGTCTGAAACAAAAAAAAACAGGATATTAAATTTGAAGGTACAGCGCACAACATGAATTAATTCGTATGTAAAAATAATGTTTTTTTAACAAAAAAATTTGAAGTTGAAAAAAAAATTTAAAAAACCCTATTTTTTTCGACTTTGTTTATAAAAAAAAATGTTATAACAAACAAATCTAAAAAATCTTTCTATTCATGTTGTGGAGAATTTAATTATGAACATAAAACAGAAAACCGGAATCGATTTGAATGAAAACTCTGACCTGTACATTGCACGGCGATTTTGAAAACACTACTTTTCAGTAGAATCATTTAAAGTTCAACTTTGACATGTTCAGCCATTTGACATGCACTCACTGAATTGCGTATAACTTTTTAAATAAGTTCTGGACGGCTTTATGCTTTTAAAGGCTCATTCCCAGATACATATAGAGTAAATTAAGCCAACAAAAAATTTTTCGAGAAAAAAATTCTAATTGTATTTGCCCCCTTAAAGAAACAGCTTAACAAGTTAATGAGACTGTTATGAAGACCTCTAACCTTTCATAAAGTTAATTACGAACTTGAAATAAATCATTTTTTTTTCTGAAAGCTGGATCTTTGAATTTTTTAAATATCTTCTACTTGTACATGGAATGTAAAACTTCAAGGCATTGCATATTTTTAGATCTTGGACTTACTCAAATTAAGAAAGTTTTTTTTTTTTTAATTTTATTAAAGAGAGAAATTAAGCAAGTGTTAAACTTCCCAGATACATATAGAGTAAATTAAGCCAACAAAAATTTTTTCGAGAAAAAAATTCTAATTGTATTTCCCCCCTTAAAGAAACAGCTTAACAATTTGTTAAGCTGTTTCTTTAAGGGGGGAAATACAATTAGAATTTTTTTCTCGAAAAAATTTTTGTTGGCTTAATTTACTCTATATGTATCTGGGAAGTTTAACACTTGCTTAATTTATCTCTTTAATAAAATTAAAAAAAAAACTTACTTAATTTGAGTAAGTCCAAGATCTAAAAATATGCAATGCCTTGAAGTTTTATATTCCATGTACAAGTAGAAGATATTTAAAAAAAATTCAAAGATCCAGCTTTCAGAAAAAAAAAATGATTTATTTCAAGTTCGTAATTAACTTTATGAAAGGTTAGAGGTCTTCATAACAGTCTCATTAACTTCACATCAATTGTAGGAACTTTATGGAAGTTCTGAGGAATGAAAGGAAATGCTGAGAATTTTATTGAAGCTCCATAAAAAAAAACTGCGGGTACATAAGGGAAGTTAAAATGCTGAAAATATGGAGAACTTACCGGAAGCTTTTAGAACTTAAAAGCGGTTACTTTAGCATCTGAAAATGTTCAGAAAGTTTTATGAAGTTCCTAGAATTTCAGAGAACTTCACAGGTGTCAAGCTAACTTCCAATGTTTTAAGAAGTTCTCAGCACCTCAGAAAAATTATATCTAGAGATCTTTGGGTAATTTTAAATCTTAAGAGCAGTGCCCGCAACTTAAGTGCAGACTGTTGGATCAGTTTAAAGATTTATAATCGTAAATTTAGAAAATTCAGAATTATTCCATGATGTGCTGAAAGAAATCACGAGCCCTTAAGATGTTCCAAGAGTTTTAGAGAAGTACAGAGAATTTATGAAAATTCAGAAATATTTCAGGAACTTCACAGAAGTTCAGAGAATTTCAGGGAAATTTAAAGGTGTTTAGGGATTTTCATTTTTTTCCTAGCCAAACCGAGATCTTCAATAGAATTGAGAGCTTTACGAAAGGTTCGAAAGCATCAAGGCATATCAGAGAATCAAAGGGTAGTTCAAATCATTTCAAGGAAATTGTAGAAACCTTAAAGAAGCTTCGAGAAACTAAGGGAATTTCTGGAAACTTCAGCAAAGCTCCGATAGAATTTCTGGAAGGTGATAAAAATTATATGAACAACCGGAAAACGTGAGAGTATTTTAAGGGTGTTATATCATAGAGATTTCAAGAACTTGAAAAAAATCGAAAATTTAGCTGAGTCGATTAAAGAAAAAACATCAACGAAGTTCGATAAGTTAAAAAAAAGGCAAACATACTTTTGAATATAAAAACCAATAAATGATCCATAAAATATTGGAAAACGTTCCATAAAAAACATCCAAATGATCCATAAAACATCGGAGAAAAGCCTTAAAACAGTGTGAATGATCCATAAAAAATAACAATATGATCCATATTTTATGTAAAATTTAGCAACACAATTGTAAAAATGTATCGCTAAATTTCTAAAGAATGAGCATTGAAATTGTACGAATTACCCATAAACATATTGCAATTGATCCATAACACATTCAGCAGTGAACCTTAAGCTAAAGAAAGTGATTAATAGAAAATCAAGTTTCCGCAATTAAAAATATAGCCATGTTCGAATTAAACTAACATAAAGTCTAAACCAATCTTATTGCTTATAATAAAACCTATTTCAGCTTCAAGCTATCCAAATCAAGACTGCTCTGAGGAAGTTGCTTTCATCAATCCGAACATTCTTGAAGAACAACATCGGATATAAAATGCAAAGGGATCAACACCACCGTTGAGTGAAGAACAGAATAAAACGATTAAAACTGTACACTTTGTAAAGACCATGACCACATAGACGATATGGTCCAGTTTGATGTCTGCGATTTCTGGACCCATTATTGTTGTGCTGATAAGACAACAGCTGTAAAGGAGGTTCCGTAGACGTGCTCGAAGTGCACAAATATGCTCAAGGTGCCAAAAGGAACCAAGAAGTCTGTCCTAAAGAAACCACGTAGCAGAAAGAATAGTGCGAGGAGTGATGCCGTATCCGAATCTGGAAAAGGAAGCACCAATAAGGTCAGCCTGGAGCAATCCCTAGACCAGTTGCAGCAGGAGAAAAGCGCTGGAGGAAGAGAATCCTCCATGAAAAGCGATTGGAGGCTGAGCTGGAGATTTTTCAAACCGAGAGTTATCTTCCGTAACTCTTTCAACAAATATTTGGCTAGATTTAGAATTCAATTATTAGTTTAGTTAAGAACGCAAACCAGTAGAATGAGCTACTTACTATAAATCAAGTATATAGCGTTTAGGAACAAATTGTAGTAGAAGTCCGTTGAACCAAACCTGACGTCTGTCATTTCTGACAGTGACCGTTACCGTAGCTCTCCGAATCTCCCACAGGGTTGTCGTCGGGCTTGGCGGTACAGGGTTATCCCGATATTCAGAACAGTTGATCCATAAATTAGACGTATATTATTGACGTTTTGGACACTATATTATTAATTTTGATCCATAAACCATGAAAATACGAAACTAACTATTTATAATTGGCTCATTACTTGACTAGCCTATTGGTCTCAAGCAAATCAATTAACGTAGCCCATTCTAGTCGAAGTTCTAGTACTGCACTATATTTGTTTTGATTCGCTATGAAAGTTTGACAGATAAAATAAGGAGTTCGTGGATTTTCCTATGTTTCGAGGAGTGCATCGATTAGCTTGGGACCAAAAATAGTACCAGAGCTGAGCCAAAAAGTTGAGCACGTTTCTTCGGGACCTTCTTGTTTTAGAGTTACCTCTAAGGTATTAACATAGAGGTAACTCTAAGACCAGAAGGTCCCGAAGAAACGAGCTCATCTTTTTGGCTCAACTCTGGTACTATCTTCGGTCCCAAGCTAATCGATGCACCCCTCGAAACATAGGAAAATCCACGAACCCCTCATTTTATCTGTCAAACTTTCATAGCGAATCAAAACAAACATAGTGTAGTACTAGCATGTCGACTAGAATGGGATACGTTAATCGATTTGCTTGGGACCAATAGGCTAGTCAAGTAGTGAGCCAATTTTAAATCGTTAGTTTTGAATTGATTGTTGGTATTACTGCGTAACTACTTAGATTTACTGTCCTGCCTGTGGTATCCTAGATTAGAGTGTATGTGAAAACGAGGGAGAGTGCAGATTAACGTGTCAATAAAGATAGATGTGATTGTAATATCATGAACTTCGTACTTAAAATATACCAGTGATTTTCGGAATACCACACTGCCGTTTTTTTAGGTAGAGGTACGGAGCGATGGTCAAGCGTCTATAATTAGCTTCCAAAAGAAGCTTCTATAATAATCTTCTTAAGAAAATATGAAAAATAAATGTTAATTTTATGGATCTTACCTGTTCCAGTTATTGGTAGACGTTCTTATTATGGTGTGTTCCAATTATAGTCTATGTGATATACATATGTTTTTCATGTTTTGGACCCTTTTATAAAATTTGATCAATAAACCTTGGAAAATTGCTACATTACTGCGTAGCTACTCAGGTTTACTGTTCTGCCCGTGTTTTTTTTTTTTTTTGCCGAAGAGCGGAACGATGGGCGAGCGTCTAGAATAAGCTTCTTAAAGAAGATTATAAATGAAGCTTCTTTTGGAAGCTAGACGCTTACCCGTCGCTTCGCACCTCTACCTAAAATACACGGGCAGAACAGTAAATCTAAGTAGATAGTGGAGCAATTTTTCCAGGTTTATGGATCAAAATTTAAAAAATAATGTCCTGAACATGAATAAGAAACGTCTAATTTATGGATCATGCCTATATATTTAAGTGCGCAAACTTGATTTTCTATGGATCACTTTCTTAGTTTAAGGTTCACTGCTGAATTTGTTATGGATCAATTGCAATATGTTTCTGCGTAATTCGTACAATTTTAATGCTCATTCTTTAGAAATTTACATTTTTACAATTGTGTTGCTAAATTTTACATAAAATATGGATGTTGACATGATTACTGATATGCTTAAAACTTACTCCAAGTTTGATGCTATTCAGACTGAATTAAAATTTGCGAACAATATCGTCATGACTTTGAAATTCAGTAATGGGTTTTAAATCATTAAATATTTTGAATTGGAATGCTCGATCTCTTAAAGATAATGAAGACGAACTATTTAACTTTTTGAGAGTTCATATCGTGCATATTGCCGTTATAACTGAAACGTTCCTTAAACCTGACCATAAAGTTAAAAGGGACGCAAATTATTTCATTTATAGAAATGATCTTCTTGATGGACCCTGTGGTGGCGTTGCCATCATTGTTCATAGACGCATCAAACATAAAATTCTTTCTTCATTTGAAACCAAAGTTTTTGAAACTTTGAGAGTTTGTGATGGAACAAAATTTGGATAACTTACGTTTATAGCTGCCTATTTGCCATTCCAATGCGTAAGCCAGCAAAAGAATTTTCTCAAGGGTGACCTTCAGAAACATACCCATCATAGGTCTAAGTTCTTCATTATTTGTGATTTTAATGCAAAACACCGCTCTTGGAACAATGCTCAAAGCAATTCCAATGATAATATTCTGTTTGATGATTTTTCTGTAATAACCTGACACTATTCAATATCCAAACAGTCCAACATGCTATTCTTCAGCAAGAAATCCCTCAACTATTGATTTGGTCTTAACTGATTCATGTCAACTTTGTAGCCAATTGGTTACTCATGCTGACTTCGGTTCTGATCACCTTCCAGTAACTGTTGAAATATCCCAAGAAATAATGTGTAATCCCAACAGCTCTATTATCAATTACCATAGAGCTGATTGGGAGCAATATCGAACATTTATGGAATATAACTTCGATCCAAACATTCCTTTGCAAACCAAAGATGAAATTAATTATGCCCTTGAATCTCTGACTACTTCTATAGTTGAAGCAAGAGCTGCCTCAGTTCCGAAATGCGAGGTCAAATTCGATTCAATTATAATAGACGACGATCTTCAGCTCTTGACCCGTCTTAAAAATGTCTTTAGGATCAAAGAATATGCGATCCTGCCATGAAAGTTATCTGGCGGGATTTGCAAAAACAAATTAAAAAGCGATTCTCTGCCCTGAGGAAAAAAGCTTTTGAAAATAATGTTTCTAAATTAGACCCAAGTTCCAAACCCTTTTGGAAACTCACAAAAATTTTTAAAAAACCTCAAAAGCCTATTCCAGCGCTTAAAGAAGGTGGTAAAATTTTGATCACAAATTTCGGAAAAAGCTCAGAAACTTGCTAAGCAATTCGAGAGTTCCCATAATTTCAGTTTAGTTGGTAAAAATAATTTACAGATGTTTCCATTTGGTATACTTGGAAAAATGCAAAAGTTGTTCCAGTTCCAGGTGCTCTGAGAGTGACATATACGAGCGTCAATTTTGACATAAATTTGAGTCATAATAGACGCAAAATATAGCTTAATCGAACGTACTTTTCATCGAGCAACGAACTTTTCAGTCTCGGAGCACTTAATATTACATTACATGATTGTTTATATCTCATTTTTTATGTCGAAGATGGATTCCTCACGCGTAAAATTAGTTCTTTCTAAGTGTGCACATCGGGAATCAAACCCATCGCCTACGGCATGGTATACCGTTTCTTTACTGACTAAGCTATTGTGAGGTCCAAAACAATCCATTCTGCGACTATTTCCGGAACAGCATACATTTGCATCCTATAATTATGGAACTCTTATCGTTAATTTATTTTGACGGTAAATAAGAATAATGCGTGAGATTTTAGGTTATGATGTCGGTCGGCGATGTCAAATCCAAATGATGGTGGCAATCGTTCTCCCACTGAGCAACATTGATAACCAACAGAGACTATACTCAAATAAGATTTGTAGTCACTTAAAGCATAGTAAACCACCGTCAACCGGATGAACCGCAAATAGGGGGGATGAATCCTCAAGTGTAGCGCATGCGTTTCGACCATTGCGATGTTTTCTTCCTCTCTAGTGAACTTTCCCATTAACTCTGCGGAAAGAACGTTTCCATGTTTCATTTCACTCTCGCAGCATTCGCACAGAGATGTGGGCCACTGGGTCGAATAGTTGCACTTGAAGTTTGATTTATGGAACCATGCAGTACACCACCCGTGTTCAGTTTAACCAACATAGCCACCGGCCTCGTGGTGGTCGGCGGTGCCCTGTCACGTGATCCTTGTACCACGTCCTGCGTTTATTTTATTTTTTTTCGGGAGCCCTACTGCATGTTGGTATTATATCTACAAGTGGAAAGGTTTTTGTGCAGTTTACGACCCGAAATAATGATCTCTTTCGGAGTATGATTACGTGGATTTTACTGTTTTTTAGTGGTTTGTAAATACGATTACGCGCTGGGAAATGCAAAAAGTCGCTTAATGGCGAAGGCTTGGGATGCGATTCCGGCTTCTCTGGTTGGGAATTTTAATTGGTGGTTTGATATTTGGGTTGAGTTAATGGTTAGTATCGAGGGTGGAAAAATGGAAATGATTGGTTAAAAGCATCAATTTACGTCATGTTTTCAGATTATCCTTTGAAAAAATGCATTGAAATTTCGCTTCTATCTTTGGCCCCTTGCGGAGTGGAAGCTTGCCCGAGCTGACAACATTATTATTATTTACGTTTCCACTCTTATAAGATAAAAATACGAAAAAATCTTTAGCCTTCTCAGTAGCTTATGTCTGCTCTACACTAGCCATTTTCTTAGTGATTCCACTTGAAAAAAAACCGGGATTAATTCATAAACATGAACTTATTCCCATTCACTGGCATCCAGAAGTCATAACTTTGTTTTCATACATTCTATGAGATTTATCATCCCGTTCTCGTAAATCATCCACGCATACATTCAGTCTAAGGGCTTCAGAGTTCGCCTTCTCCAGACGATACAAACCATTTACCATTTACTTAACATGCTGCTGGAAAGTTTCTCTTAAAAGAAAGGTACCTATTTATCTTGCAGCAGCACCCAGCAGTTTCCCATAAAGGACTCTCATCCTATGTGCTTCCGAAAGGGTGGATGCAGTCTGATTTTCCCCCTCTTGTAGGGTAAGTGAGCATATTGTGAACTAATTGCCCCATGAAACTTCGTTGAGCTCCGTCATCGAAAATTTACGAAAAAGTGAAAATCAACTGCAGGAGCTTTCACCCTTACATGTGTCATGCATATTCAGCCGAACTGCGGAGACCGCGAGCTTGGCAGAAATATTCAAAAGGGCCAAAAGTGGTGAAACTTTTCCATTGGCTTAGGGAAAAACTGCAAGTTGCTACACTTCGGTTGGGCAGAGTCTACTCGTGTAAACAGACAAACTGTTAAACCTGAAGCGGGGAGCGAGAGGAAACGGAAGGGAAGCGTGTTTAAGCACCGATGTTTTTTTTTTAACGCTAGTTGGTAGCCTCCTGCTGCTTCTGCCGCTAGAACGGAACGAATGGCGTTGGGAAGCGATACTTTAAGCTTCAAGATCCGGTGAGGGCGGTGAACAAGTTGTCTTCACCGACGCATCGGTATTGAAGTTTTGGCACATAGTAGTGTTGATGCAGTGCCGGTGTACTTTCCACGAAACGGTAGGTAGGAAAGCTGAATCTTAGTTTGGAGCGAACGTGAAAGTTTTTTGATAAATTTACCAAGGTTGTCTTTACTGGAAAAGTGGCGTTTTTGGCTTTGTCTTGCTATTTGGTTATGTAATCGAGATAAAGTTTGGTTGTTCCGTGCTATAACATAAAGTGGTATGGAACAATAAGTTTCTTGGTGGAGTTTCTTCGGAAACTCATGGCAGAGGTGCATGTGGTGGCTGTCAACGTCTTGGGGTTCTGTTGCTTGATTTACGACATTAAATTCGATTTCAAATATTCGATTCCTATCTATATTAAATATAGTACAATAATGTTTGATTTCAAGCCGCAAAATCTATTTTTAATGGTAAATAATTAACTTCATGTTTACTAGAACAAGCCAAATTCGCTGTTATTTCCATTTCTCTTAGTTTAGGATTTTGAATGTATGCTTCACAGAGCTCCAAAGAACCTCAATTATGGTTGATAATCTTCCGAATGATTTTCCAATCTTTTAAAATTTGCCCGCATCTATGGTACAATCAGTATTATTTATTATTATTATTATTTAGCTTTATTAAGGAGGCTTTCAGCCTTGGGCTGGTTCGCCTCCAATACAATCAGTATCAAACCCAAGATCTTTTGGTCAAAAAACCAACTCGTAATTCACTACACCATCGCTTATCAATTTATGGATCGCAAACCAAGCAGGCCTGTCATGGTCGTTAGGTTTTTTTATATGAAATTACTATTCAAAAAAAACTAGGGTAATTGTGCCAGTTATGGCACTACTGCTCTAGTTTATAGCCCTAGTGACTAGCTCAAATTTGAAATAAATTTTCATGGGCTTATTTGATCCACCCTTGTATTGAATTAAATTTTGTGAAGAAGGAATAACATTTAAATTTAAGATAGGGCCACTTAGCAACTAGAACGCTTACCCTAAGTGAGCGTAGAAATTTCGATCTACATGTGTTTCACTGATCAAAATTGCACATGGTTATTCATAAAGAAATTTTTGAACGCCCATATAGATTACTATGCGCTTATCCCAAGTAACCAACAAGCCAGCTAATTCGCCTTTTTGCAATATAAGGCTGATACACGGCTAACATAGGTCATGCTAAGCTTTATATTAGAAGCATATTAGCCTTATATTGCAAAAAGGCGAATTAGCGCGCTTGTTGGTTACTTGGGATATTAGCAAAATGTCACTGCCTAAAGGGCGAACACGAAATTATTGCGACACCGAAAATGTCATGCCAATTTTCTTATAACGTTTAGAATCAAACCAAAATTTTAGGGTAGTTTTATACATATATTTACTTCAAAAATCAAAAGAAAAGTTAATCGATGGAGCCTTGAGTGTAAAATTGAACGCATTTTCGCTTGATGCCCTCCATCAAAGTCTTTACAGTGTCATCCGGTACCAGTTTCTCAGTTTTTTTTCCATTTTCTTAACATGTCCTTCTCGTCTTTGCCTTAATTCTTGCTCTTCCGAAGTTCCCGCTTCATTATTGCCCAGTACTGCTCCACCGGGCGCAGCTCCGGACAGTTTGGCGGATTCATGTCCTTTGGAACAAAATGGACAGAATTGGCCTCATACCACTCCAGGACACTTTTAAAATAGTGGCATGATGCCAAATCTGGCCAAAATAGCGGAGCTTCGTCGTGCTGCTGCAAGAACGGCAAAAGGCGCTTCTCGAGGCACTCAGATTTGTAGATCTCGCCATTTACTGTGCCCTTTGTCACGAAAGGCTCACTCCTCAGTCCGCAAGAGCAGATGGCCTGCCAAATGAGATATTTGAAGGCGAACTTCGACATTTTCTTCTTCTTAAATTTGTCGTCCACATCGAACTTGCTCTTGCCGGTGAAAAACTCCAACCCCGGAATTTGCTTAAAATCGGCTTTTATATACGTTTCGTCGTCCATCACACAGCAGCCATATTTTGTCAGCATCTTCTCGTAGAGCTTCCGTGCCCGAGTTTTAGCCGTCGATTGTTGCCGCTCATCGCGGTTTGGGAAGTACTGTACCTTGTATGTATGTAGTCCAGCTCTCTTCTTTGCATTCTGGACGTAGCTCTGCGACATGCCGATCTTTTTAGCCAAATCACGGCTTGAGATGTTGGGATTTGCTTTAATCATCCGCTTCACCTTTCCCTCCGTCTTTTTGTTCTCCGGTCCCGGTTTTCTTCCAGCTCCTTTGCCGTGGTCCAACGTCAACCGTTCCTGGAACCGCTTCAACACTCTGGAGACGGTTGAATGGTGAATTTTCAACATTTTTCCCAACTGCCGGTGCGACAGGTCAGGAAATTCCAGGTGTTTGGAAAGAATTTGTTCTCTCAACTCGCGTTGGTTCACCTCCATTTTCGTTGAATCGAAAAACACGACTTCGAGTTTGACAGCATGTACACAATACACATCAATGAGAAAGTGTGCAAAATTTGGTTGATTTTTACCCAATGGTAAAAAAGTTATGCCCTGTTGAATGTGTCGCAATAATTTCGTGTTCGCCCCTTAAAATCATCAAGAGAAATCTGCGCCCTTAAATGTGGATTGTTGTGGATCCAAATTTTCAATAGGCGCTCTTGCAAGTGAAGAAATGTTACTTGGCCCATCTTAATAAAAAAAAATAAAAAAAAAAATCACATGATTTAAAAAAAAAATCTAGATTGACCCTACATACTTAATCTAGCTCGGTAAAATATCCAACAGTCGATTATCTCGGCATTTACTTTTGCTGATATCTTTGCAAAATATCTGTTTGTTAGCTGATATCTCAGCAACATGTTATTTGTTAGCTGAGTCTCGGCAATTGTTTAACTGAATCTAAGCAAAATAAATTGCAGAACTACTCGGCTGTTGGAATCTTGGCGAAAAAATTTAAGTGTGTAACATGTGATAATTACCTGTGCAAACATAATCGAAACAATGAAATCCCGAAATGTTCAGGTATGCTCCGAGAACTTAAGGAAATTCAAGAGCTTTGGAGAAGTTTAAAGATCTCATAGGGCAAGGTTTCAGTGCAGTTTGATAAACTTCAGTAAAATCTCGATAAATATCAGAGAGAAAATTGCAGAAACTTTATAGAAAGTTTCAAGAACTTCATGGACGTTCACAAAGTTTCAGGTATGTTTAAGGTTCAATTTACTTTGATGCTTTTTGGAAAATTTCAAAAGCAGTTTTTTTCGACGCATTATTTTAGATTGCAAAAAGCTCGCGTCATTTTGTGTAAAATGTCAAAAGGAATCGAATAGTGCGAGCTTTTTGCAATCTGAAATAATGCGTCGGAAAAAACTGCTTTTGAAATTTCACAAAAAGCATCAATGTAAATTGAACCTTAAAGATCTTGAGGATTTACCAGAGAACTTAAGAACAAAAAAAAAATAAAGGGTGTCCCACAAAAAATTGCATCACAGAAAAAAACGTTGTAGAAAATTACCCATTGAGTAGTTTAGAGTGTATTGTTTACACTGCATTTTAATCGCTGTCAGTTTTCCGAAAGCTGGAAAAAATGGCGTCACACGAAAAGCAACGTCGCGAATTGATTTTGCGCAAGCACCTGGAAAATCCTGAATTCTCTCATCGGGAAATCAGAAAATAGCTCGGCATCGTGCAGCATCGAACGGAAGGAGAAATGCGGTCAGAATGGATATTCTATTAGTGATCAGGATCAAAAAGTTGAATATGTCCAAGTCTTTCGTTCAGAGAGCCAAAGACCGGGAGGGACTGCATGTCTACTAAGTGCAGAAGGCTCCAAATCGTGACGAACGGCAAAATACGGTGGGAATGTCACGGGCCCGGAAACTGTACACCCAGATGCTGACGAAGCCTCATTGTCTCATCATGGATGATGAGACTTACGTCAAGGTGGACTTGCGGCAGCTTTCGGGGCTACTGTTCTTCACCGCCCAGCAAAAGTTTGATGTTCCGGAGGAAGAAAGGAAGCAGAAACTTTCAAAGTTTGCCAAGAAATACATGATTTTTTGGCAAGCAATCTGGTCATGTGGCAAATGGAGTGCGCCGTTCGTGACTACCAGGACTGTAAACGGGAAGATCTACCTCCAGGAGTGTCTACAGAAGCCTCTGCTTCCTCTGTTGAATCAACACGATCTTCTGGCTGGATCTAGCTTCGTGCCACTATTCAAATGTTGTCCTGGAGTGGTACGAAGCCAACGGGGTCAATTTCGTACCCAAGGGCATGAACCCCCCCCCCCTCTCCACCCTATTATGAAGCAGGCTCTACGGAAGCATCCCAAGGAGCTCAAATCTGAGGAAGACATGAAGAAAAAGTGCGTTTCCGTACAAAAGAAGCTGCAGCCAGATGTTGTACATAACCTAATGAGTGGATTTAAGCATAAGGTGCGAGCGTACAATTATGGTATTGAAGTTGAAAGAAATGAATATGACAAAAGCTTACTATTGGGTTATATTGTATTGTCTGAAAGTTTGAAAAGAATCGGTCAACACCCTTTAGTTCAGAAAATTTCAAAGAAGTTTAGATGTCTTCCGGAAAGTTACGTGAACAACAGTTCTGAGAGCTTCAGGTCAGTTCCACGACCATCATAAACATTAGGAAGTTGCGAGAACTTAAAATCCAATTAAGGGAAGTAAAGCCGTTGGTCCCGGGTTCATGAGTTGATTGGTCGATAGGTAGGGTCCAGGTGTGGGAGCTGCCTTCCTGTGGCACGTCGGTAGCATTGGTGCTCAGCACGGAAAACAAGATCGACGGAAAAAACAAACCAAGGGAAAAAAAATACTTCAGAAAAATTATTGTGAATAATTAAGCAGGTCTGAAGACCTTGCATGGGGGAAGTTAAGTTACATGAAATGATAAGTTCCAATAGATTCAATGCAGGGCCATAGATTTCAGGAAAATGTCTAAATTTTCTTTGACGATAAGATATCTTCAGGGTAGTTCCATTAAATTTGACAAAATTGCAGGAACTTTTCAGAAGTGTCTTGGTAATTCTATGATCTTCAGTACAATTATATGAAATTAAGAAAAAAATTGAGATCTTCAGAGCAGTTTTGTGCACATAAAATACATTGCAAGAATATAGATGCTCCAAGAGCAAAAAATGATCAGTTCAGAAAATTTCAAAGAAGTTTAGATATCTTAAAGAAAGTTACGTGAACAACAGTTCTGACAGCTTCAAGCCAGTTTCACGACCGGCATAAACAGTAGAAAGTTTCGAGAACTTAAAATCAATTTAAGAACTTTCTTTTTCTTATTAATTGCATTTCAAACATTTTTCTTATCACATATTAGCTTAATGCGTGATCTCAACTAAGTGTTCTATGTGGTAAATGTCCATAGTTGATTGATCCACATATATCCACAGCTAAATAAGTAGGTGATAGATATTATTTAAATCGTTCTTTAAGGAACATAGTGGAAGGAGTAGACAGCAAAAGAACAACCAGATAAACATACCATGGATTAGAAACCGACCATTCCAATCTATAATTACCAATATGTTGCCCTATTATGCCCACAGAACCCCGTAGTTTACCACCACTTCGATCTACGAATTAGGACCGTTGAGTCAGTTTCGTCTTTTTCATTGATTTGTTTTCCGTCGATCTTGTTTTCCATACTGAGTACCAATGCTAAAGGGTGTCCACGATGAAATTGCCACACTATGAAATCGCTCTAACTTTTGAACCGTTGGGTAGAATTTAATGAAAATTTGGGTGGATTTAGTTCATAGTGCATTATTTACATCCTGCAAGTTTTAAAGTCCTGTGATCAAAACTCGCGGAAATGGAGTCGAAAGAACAGCTCGTGCGTGATAAAATCTTGCGCATTCATCACGAGAACAAGGATCCCTCGCATCGTTCCATCGCTAAAACGTTGGGAATCGCGAATTCCACGGTGTCGCGAGTGATTAAGCGGTTCGAGGAACGGTTGGCCACCGATCGGAAGCCCAGAAGTGAAGGAAAAAGTATTCCGTACAACACCAAAAATCACAACCGCGTAGTTGGGGCCTTCAACCGAAATCCGAACGCCTCCGTTAGGGATGTGGCTAAGAAGCTGCACCTAAGCCGAAATTTTGTCCAGAAGGCCAAAACTAAGGCTGGGCTTCGAACGTTCAAGGTACAAAAGGCCCCTAATCACGACGAGAAGCAGAACAAGTCCGCCAAAACCCGTTGCAGGAAGTTGTACCTCAACATGCTGACGAAAGTTGAATGCTGCATCATGGACGACGAAACATATGTGAAGGCCGACTTCAAACAGATCCCCGGCAACCTATTTTTCACGGCCAAGGATAAGTTCAGCGTTCCGGAGCATGTCCGCACTCAGAAGATGTCCAAATTTGCGAAGAAATTCCTGGTTAGGCAAGCCATCTGCACGTGCGGGAAGCGGAGTGCACCTTTCGTGACCCAGGACACGATGAACGGACAGGTGTACATAAAAGAGTGCCTCCAGAAGCGGCTGCTTCCTCTCCTGAAGGCCCACAACGTCCCAACAATCTTCTGGCCGGATTTGGCCTCATGCCACTACTCCAAGGACGTGCTGAAGTGGTATGCGGACAATAAGGTCAATTTCGTGCCGAAAATGTTCAACCCTCCCAACACTCCGGAGCTCCGCCCCATCGAGAAGTACTGGGCGATTATGAAGCAGCACCTTCTTAAACGACCTAAGGTAGTGAAGACAGTCGAGGAACTGAAGAAAGTATGGGTTTACATGCAAAAAACGGTTGATTCACAGGTTGTGCAGAAACTTATGGCCGGGGTTAAGGCCATTTGCGTATGGACTGTAAATAAAATACGGGTAAAATGGTAAAATGAAGTTTAATAGTTATTTCTCAATCCCTGAAAATTTGATGGCAATCGGATGAAAACTCGAATTTTGCGAATCAATTTTGTGTGTGGCAATTTCATCGTGGACACCCTTTACAGACGCCAGGGAGGCAGCTCTCACACCTGGACCGTACCTATCGACCCATCAACTCATAAACCGGGGACCAACGGCTTTACTTCCATTCCGAAGGAAGGCGTGATCAGAGATTTTATGCCTCAGAAAATGTCAGCGGTGCCGACTGGGATAGAATCCAGGCCTTTTGTGGTGAGAAGCAATCATGCTTACCACTACACCACCGGCGTCGCTGTACAAAATGTATATAATTGAATGATTGTTGCTGGCCTTGGCATAAATGGATCACATTGTTAATATGGTATATTTGCTATTTGGTTATAGCTTCGGGAAAATAATGAGAATTATAGGGAAGTCCATAGAACTCCAGTAAAATTTAGTAGAGTTTTAGAAAACTTGCGGAACTTCAAAGAAGTCTGTAGATCTTCAGCAAAGCTTATGGAATTTTAGGAAAACTTTGAGATCTTTAGAAAAGACCCTAAAACTTCGGGAAAATTTCAAAAATTCCAGAGGCATTCAATAATCTTCGGAATTGCACAGAATCATTTTAATTGAAGTTCCGTAATCTTCAGGGCAGTGAAACATGATGGAAACTTCAAGGAAGATCGTTGCACATTCCTTTTTTTCTGAAAGATTAAAAGAAGTTTTGAGAAGATCCCAGTACTCATGAAGACCAGGGAACTTCAGAAAGACTTAGAAAACGTAATAAAAATTTATGGAATTTTACAGAAGTTCAGAGAAATCCAAGGAAAAACAGTAGCAAAAGCTTCGGGATGGTTGAAATATTTCAGAAAACTATATAAACATTAAGAAAAATTAGGAAACTTGCATGAAGATCAAAGAATATCAGGGGAGTCCCATTCACTTTAGGAAAACTTTGGGGAACTTAGAATTTCGGGGAAGTCCTAATAAATTGAAGAACATTCCTATATAGGACGCTAGAGAATTTTTCGAAACTTTAGAGATCCATATAAAAGTTATGTGAAGTTCATAGCAGTTCCAAGAATTTTATGTAAATTAAGAAATCTTAAGGGCTGCTTTATGAACTTATGGAAAGTTTCGAGAACTTAAGAAAAACTTCGAGAACGTTTGTGAATTTTCCATAATATTCTACAGAATCTCTCTTGGGTCCTTTTCAATAAAAATGAAGCTGCTTCCCCGGGTTTAAGCTCCTTTGCCATTTCTTATTTATATACTGTAAGACGGGGTGACATTGGACTACAGTTGAAAAATGTTTATTGATGCACAATGCTTAGGCATGGTAATTATTGGGAAATCACGTAGCCCCCGAGCATGTAAGAATGTCCATCTTCCCGTTACGGATCTTGCGTCCAAAAATGCCTGGATGACGTGTGAATTAATCCAAACTTGTTTTTTTAATGCTTTTGTTCCTGGAGTACGACAGTACTGGAGTAGTACAGTTTAGAAAAAATGATACTACCTAAGGCTATATTGCTTTTAGATAACTGTTCAGCCCATCATATGAACAATGAACTCCAGAGTGATGACGGGTTAATCACAGTATAATTTCGACCTGCCAACGTGACTGCCCAAGTAGCAATTCAGTAACCATTTAGCATCCACTCTGATTTATGATGGTTTTATAACGGCAATGAACAATCCACTTAGTTTAAATATAGCATTTTAAAGTGTAAAACATTCCTGCTTAGTAATTCAGCTTTTTGCTGTTTTAAAAACCTTTTATAGCCTGGCAAGAAAGTCAAAAACTATCTTGTTTTAAAAATAAATTTAAAACAGTTATCAATCCCTCCTTAAAACTGTTCTATAATTCAAGCATAAACGTCATTAGCAATTGTTTATTAATGTCATCATAAAATACTTTATAAACGTGTTCTATCATTATAAAAGCAACCATTAAACTATTAGGTTTTGCATTAGAGAAAAAAGCATTTATTGTTGCTTTTTAGCCTTTTTAAAAAGCATCATTAACTCCCCAATTACTTTGTTTACAAATTGAGCTTAAAAGATGGTTCCTCATAGTTACTAAATGCCAAATCTATGACAAGGAAATCCCGAAGGATAGACGAAGAAGAATGAAAAAATCAAGTCAATTTCAGATAAATTTACTTCTTTAGAAGGACCAGCACACCACCAACGACTGACCATCTGTCGGAGAAGAGTAAAGTGAGCGGGGCCCTCGAACTCATAAAACATTGTCTAAAGTTGAAAAACATACCAGCCTTCTCCAGATCTTGCGATGAAAATCGAAATAACAACCGACAGCAAATCACTGAAACTGTTAGTTAGCGGAGATCAGCTGGTTTCCGATCCAAAGCAGCGATTTTATTCGGTGAAAGACTCTTTGAAAATTTTATTCAACCGTACATCTCTGCATCATTGGATGGTGCACTTCTGTAACCATCCGGAAGAAGGGGATCTTTTTCGGAAACGATTGCGCTTCCAGCTGTTCGAAATGCGAAATGTTGTAAAACAGTATCGCAAACTATCTGAGTAACTGCTCACAATCCATCGGGAGAAAACCGCCTGGAAGAATCCTGGATCTCACAGCGCAACTATCGAAAGATAAACAAACTTTGACGTTTAACTTTCTGCAGGCAACTTTTCCTCCATAAATGCTGCCATTAATCTGAATGGTTTAGGATCAAGCAAAATGGCTTTAGATAAATACAATTCAGCCTGCAAGTTTTCTTCATAAAAGCCATTTTAAAACCTTATTAATTTGTTAAGGAATTCTTGAAAGCAAAACAACTTTTTCACAAATGACCCATGAAAATCAACTTTTATGCCACCGCCATGTTACAATTAGTTTGCTTATTTTTTTACAATCTTCGATTTTCAATCGATGTTGCCTTGGATATAACTATATTTTGGTAAATTTAGCAATGAGCAAACATTTAAATGCGAAAATCATTTAAAAAAATGTCGGCCAAACTCGATCTGAAGAATATATATTTTTTTCATTGTTAAATAATTGGTCAAATCGTCGTTTTACGAGGGTGGACTTAATTTTTTCGATGTTTTCACGTACAGTTCACATAAAATTGAATATGGCACTTAAAACTAGGTCACTTAATGAGAACTATTGTAATAAATTTGGATATTCAACAATATTTCTATACCATCAGTTTCTATTTTAATTATTTTGATAAGATCGGATTCATAAATCCTTTTCTATCTTGATTGATGCTTTCCTAGTGGATTCAGCATGCGGCTAGGGGAAATGGCTCGAAAAGGGTTTTTATTGTTGCTGAATAGCTTTTATTGTAGCTTTCAAACGGTTCTGAATGCGTTCGTCATACAACCTTTTGTAGTAAAACAATTTTGACGAGTTTCGAGAATACACCCTTCAGAACCTTCTCCAGGGTGGGCCAACTAGACATATTCTAGTCTTAATGAGGTTTTGGTGGATGCATTAATGACAAAATAGCCTTGACCAGGGTTTTATGAATGTTGTTTTATAGTTGCTTTGTAGGATTTCATAAAACTTAAAATGTTACTTGGGTGCAATCATCCAGCCAATGGACTTAAACGTCATACAGAATATCAAACTGCGATATCGAGAGAAGCTCTTGCGTGATGGCCTGCCATAACGAAGACAACACAGAAGAATGTTTAAAGCAGATGTCGTTGAAGGAAGTATGTTTTTGGATACACGAATCTTGGGCTGAATTACATAACGTTGTTATTAAGCAGTCTCGGAAGAAAATCAGACAATTGATTGATGGAAAATTTATACACGAAGATGATATTCCGTTAGCGCTACTAATAAGCAGGGATAATGAACGTAACGACACCATGATTGTCTAAAATGTGGAAGAACGGTATGCACGGACGAAGATATCCTTAAACTTGTGCTAGATGATCATGACCAGTCAGCGATCATTCACATGCCTAAAATTATTCCCATGCTTAAATGTGATTCTTGTACGATAGGCAGGGTTGCTTCCACAAACTTGCTAAAGAAAAAAAATTTCTGTATTTTGAAAACATTTGATGTTATATTGATATTTTGTACTTGTTAGATACAAGAGAATTTGAAAGGCAAGTGTTTGACACATAAAACCTGTCAATTTCACTTCCAGAGTGTATCAATCAGCGATTTTATGATTCGTGAGCGTTCACTCAGAGTGAGCGCTCGCGAGTCGTAAAATCGCTGATTGTGACTATCTGAAAGCGAATTTGACAGGTTCTATGTAGTTGAAGATACTAATTTTAAATAACAGACTAAGTAGCAGCACCTACCTTACCCGTGTCTCCCCGAGATAGTCATGTCGACGATGACAGGAGCACATACCGTGGTAGAGGCAATAATAGCTGCAATTTCCAAACCTACGACTGGATGCCTTCCTTCAGACTACAACTTGAGTGCGGTAAAAATCAATAGAACTGTTTCAAACACATCGTCGGTACATGAGCGAGTCGGCGATCATCTATTTTTTCCAGTGATGGCGGGGGAAATACCCCTCACCATCCCTCTCCAATGGGGGAGTTTGGTAAAGAGAGATGATCAAACCGATTTGTACCTTCATTCATAAAAGTTGTCCTTTCTCGCTTTCAACTCTCTATATACAATTTTCACACTACCTTACACTAACGGAACTATCAACTCTATAGTTTCATCTCCTGATCTATCGTATAAACATTTACCACTTTAGTCTGTTATTTGACATTAGTATCTTCAACTAGGGGAATTTACGTATTCTCGGCAACCTAAGCAGCGTTCTTATTTCTATAGCCTTTTTCTCTAAAGAACACACACATATGCAGTATTGGTTTGTTTACAATCTTTTGCTGCTAGCTGCTGTAACAATTTCAGTCGAAGGAATTGTCAAAAACTGTTTTGAAACGCTTTTACAAAGCATCAATCTTCTCTAGTGAGAGCAACTATTGTAGGCAACATCTTTTTATTCGGCTACCTTTCTATTTGAGCTGCGTGTTAAACAACTTTGCTTTCATCTGCAACTCGAAATCGGCAACATTGTGTAGTGCGTGTGCTTAATTTCAAGAAAACTCTGCTAGATTGCTTTTTCTCGGTGGTTAAATATAATCAAATTGAAGCTGAAAGCATACAGAATAGTTTGAATGCATTCAGCGAAGTGTTTTCATAAGAAAATCCAGTGAAATTCGCGTTTCAATTTGGGTTGCCGAAAATAGTCTGCCATGCCGAAGCCGTCATTTCCCCTATGTAAATCGTTGACTTCACACAGAAGTAAAACAAAACATATAGTCAAAGTAGGTTCTATGTGTCAAACAATTGACTTTCAACCACTATTTGTATCTAACAAGTACAAAATATCATTATAACATCCAGGGTTGCTTCCACTCACTTGCTATAAAGAAATGTTTTTCGGAATTATTTTAGTTTCTTTATTGTTTTCTTTGATATGCAAGGTTGCAGTATTTTTAATACCAGCATGTTTTCATTATTTTTTTGTGATTTTATGAAACAATTTGCAATTAATTTGGTGGAAATTTGAGGTCACACGATCAAAAATGCATTCGAAAAAAAATCTCGTAAAAAAGAATTGAGTGGTCTTTTAAGCCTTTATGGTCCTTTTCCAAAGATGTACCGCCACCGACGTAAAACATCTAATCACGCAGCTAAAATTCCGACCGACGCACAGGTCTAAATTGAGCGAACACCTGACTACAAACTATCCAGAAGGAGACAACACTGCTGACAACTGCTACCCAAAGCATTGGAGTCCAACTAAATCCATCGTTTTTTGTTAAGCTCCAATCAGCCACTTTACCGTATCAACGCCTCGGCAACGAACAATAATGAATTTCAATATTATTCTCGTACCGTAAATTTCGAAACTCTTCTTTGAATAACATTTGCAGTGCGGAAAAGCAATCCTCGCTCTCACTGGTCCGGGCATCGAGAAGGCAAACCCGCCCCAAAAGAAGAAGATTATATCCTATAAATCAAAAGTTTTATTTATCTTCCAGGACCGACGCAGGATGAAAACTCCGCTGCTTCTCCCGGTGGTAAAATTAAACTAACTTTGCACCATTGTTCGCCTAATTAAAATATTTGCCTCGCGAGACACGGTTGGTGGGTACTCACCGACGACCGTCCTGCTGCGCTACGCCAAAGCATTCGGTAACCCCGGAACACCCGGAAGTGGGCGGAAAGTTGGCTGCACGCGAAAAATGGAAAATTTTCTTCATCCCAAGGTAGAATCGTTCTTTTCATAATTTCTGCATAGCCACAATTTCAAAGAATGCGAAACTGGTGCGGGAGGGGCCACTCGTAACGAAGGGGTGTGCGGGGTCCGTGTGGTTAAAATCCGCGAATAAATCCAAATTAGTGATGGTTATGAGTGCTTATTTTGCCACGCAAGGTTTTGGGCTTTGGAAAAGCTGCAGCTCGCAGCACCGCGACAACGATGGTGACGACGACGACGATGACAAAAGCAAACAGCAAGCGGCAATTCGTAATATGAGAAATTGCAATTTTCCGCCTAATGAGAAAATTAGCGTTCTTCTACCCGGAACTGATGAAGGTTTTCACTACTCTACCTACTACTACAGTAACTGTGCCGGATGGTTGAAATACAGAGTTGAAAGGTGCACATCCCCACGTGGTGAGGCGACACGTGTGCTAGTTTGATTTAGCAACGACGGATACAGAATCCCAAGTGGCACGTCCTTTTTCTCATGATTTGTTTTCCGTCGATCTTGTTTTCCGTACTGAGTGCCAATGCTACCGACGCCAAGGAGGCAAGCTCCCACACCTACCTATCAACCCATCAACTCTTGGACCGGGGACCAACGGCTTTACTTCCCTTCCCAAGGCATGAGCAGAGATTTTTTGCCTCAGAAAATCCCGGAGGCACCCAGGCCCTTTGGGGTGAGAGACAACCACGCTTTTCACTGAACCACCAGCTGACGATGCAGATGTATGAAGGTATTTTTCAAACATTGTTGAAGAGTTTTTCTAAATCCTTCTGGCATCATAATTTCTTAAATAGGTATGTAGACATAACAAAACGGATTTTTTCCATGGGACAACGTCTTTGTGGACTGTAGTATAACGACTGTTCATTAGAGAAAGTGGACATCTCAAAGTGTTTTTATGTTACTTCATACGCGAAGTTAACGATTTTCAGAGTTGGTTGGAAATGCTAACATGAAGCTTTAGTGTGATGATTTATTAGCTAGAGAATGATCTTTAGAAGAGAGTAGGTGGATAGTTCCGTTAGAGTACGGCAGTATGAAAATTGAATAGAAGTTGAAAATGAGCGAAGGGCCATTAATGCGACAGTTTATCAAGATCGACACACATTTTTGCCTAACCCGTACGATGTACGCGGGGACTTGAAGTATGTCTCCAAGTCCACAGGCCAAGTCCACTTGGAGACATACTTCAAGTCCCCGCGTACATCGTACGGGTTAGGCAAAAATGTGTGTCGATCTTGAAAAACTGTCGCATTAATGGCCCTTCGCTCATTTTCAACTTGTATTCAATTTTCATACTGCCGTACTCTAACGGAACTTTCCACCTACCCTCTTCTAAAGATCATTCTCTAGCTAATAAATCATCACACTAAAGCTTCATGTTAGCATTTCCAACCAACTCTGAAGTGGACACCTGTTTATCAATGGTTTAGGGTTAAAATGTAACGAAAAATTGTGAATTTTCGCTCAGTGTGTTAAAACATTGTTTAATTTGGCAACACACCTAAAAAAAGTGAGAAATTTCGAACGATGGGTCGGATCAGCAGATTAATTCTGCGCAAATGGTTTTCCGAAAAGTTGTCGTTTCGAGAATTGGCAAAAAGCGTGATGTGCAGTAAATCTACAGTGTTCAAGATTGTTCAGAAGTTTGGAGAAACGTGTTTTGTTGAAGATTTACCGAAATCTGGGCGCAAAAAGGGGTCATCGAACCAAAAAAAGGAGCTGACAGCAGTACGCCTTTTGAAATCGCATAAACCGTGTTCCGTTCGTGAAATCGCCAAAAAATTGGACATTAGCGTCGGAACTGTGCAGAATATTAAAAAAACGTAACAATATCAAAACCTACAAGAAGCAAAAAGCACCCAAAAGGACGGATTCACAGAAAGCTTCTCCGAAAAAACGGTCACGGAACTTGTATGACTTCTTCTGCTTCGCATTTCAAGCTTATTGCATATCGCATATTAGCTTATTGCGTGATCTCAACTTAGTGTTCTAGATGCACTTCCACAGTTATTAATTGAACTTGTATGACGTTCTCCTTCAATAGCCGAACCGGTGCATTTTGATGGACGATGAGACGTACGTCGGGCCGCAATTTTTCAACGCTGCGCAGAGAACAGATGTGCCTGATGATGTGCCATACATCCGAACCGAAAAGTTAAAAAAATAAAAGATTTTGGTGTGGCAAGCCATTTGCTACTGTGGCTTGAAGAGTTCTTCGTATTTCACAACGGGCACAATCAATGGTGAAAATCACAGAAAAGAATACATCAAAAAACGGCTTCTACCCATCTAACGAAAGCATACGGATCCATTGTTTTGGCTGGATCTAGCATCTGCTCACTACGCTTCTGCTACGTTGGAGATGCTCAAGAAGCAAAAAGTCGATTTTGTCGAAAAATCCCAAAACCCTCCAAACTGCTCTGAATTGCGTCCTATCGAAAGATACTGTGCAATAATTAAACGGCATCTTAAAAAAGATGGAAGAGAAGCAAGCTCTGTGGACTGCTTCAAGAAAATTTGGTCTGCAGCACTACAAAAAGTTAAGAAAAAAGTTGTGCAGAATCAAATGGGCGATATCAAGAGAAAAGTCCGAGCGTTCTTCAGTAATGAGAAATAAACATTTAAACTCACATGAAATCACTCATAGTAAACATATAGTTCGAAAATTATTATTTCCTTTGAGAAATAGGCGACTACTGTCATTAATGAACAGTCCTTACTGGGGTGCAAATCAAAAAAAATGTGTGACAAAATAGTGTCAGGTTTTAAACGCTTATATTATGATGGATTTCTATTATTGTTACTACATTTGATTCATATTTGATGTAAGATTTGTTTGGTATAAATTTTGTTTTAATCTATTATTTGTAAATTATTGAAAATTGATCAAATTTTTTTGGCCGAAATCAACCAATCACGAGCTTGTTTGTTATGACTATTGAGAGAACAGATAGATATGAGCCGATTGTGAGGTTATAAAAAAGCTTACCTGTACGTTTTGATTCAGTTCGTCTGTTGATGTAGCGGTTGTCACATCGTTAGACGCCATTCAAGACCGATGAAATTACCGTTAAATTGAGTACAATTTCTCTCAAAATAGAAGAAAATTAAAATTTTCCTCGATATTCCTCAAAAATCTGCTTGAATATAAGTAAAATTTTACGTATTTAAAGTCTATGGATATACTAGTACACGGCCAATTGAGTCGAATTTTATTCAAAACTGCAAGAATTAGGTTACTCTTGAATAAGTGAATTTTTCATCATTTTTCCAGGAAAAACTTCTTGAATTCCGTAAAACCCCGTTATACTTCAATAACGGGTGGCAACTAAAATTTTGGAATTTTTTCGAGGCCTCTATGCTCAACAACAAACGAGCTCAGAGAGAAATAAGAGTGTGTATGCGTTAGCTCTCTCTCGCCTCTTTCTGCTAGTATTTTCTGTTTTGTTTATGCTTGCTCAGTTTTGCTCAAAATGCCGTTGAAACAAGAAGTATTTCGCGAGCGCGTTGTACAGTTCTACGAACTGCACAGAAATCTCGGCAAAAAGAATACGGTACAACATTTTAAAAGCGAAAATGTTGCGGCTTCGTCTGTTTACCATATCCTAAGATCCCCAACAACTGCTTGCAAGCAAGGTAGTGGAAGACCAGCCAAAATTATGGACGCAAAAGGACTTCGATGGCATTTCTAAGCCATGGTTCAAGCCCTCTGGTTTGGCAATCAATCTATGTGTACCAGAACGAATGTTTGAAGAAAATGTTGATCCCGTTTCTACAAAACATCATGCTGATGGACAATACGTGTTTTGGCCGGATAAAGCGTCATCGCATTACGCCAAAAAAACACAATCGTTCCTGAATACCCATTCGATCCCATTTGTACCCAAAAACCACAACCCGACAAATCTACCTTAGTGTCGCCCAATCGAAGATTTCTTCGGAATTTTGAGCTCCTTGGTGTACAAAAATGACTGGAGAGCCACGAATTGCAAACAGTTGATTGGTAAAATCAAGAGATGCATTCGCAAAGTTGACATGAAGGCCGTACAACGCTCCTGTTCCGACATCAAACGGAAGCTTCGCCGAACATCCAATTACGGACCGTTTTCAAATGTTCACTATTTTTTTTTCAACAATGGACAATGTATCTTTAATTTCAATAAATCAGATCTTCTTCAAGTATGTTTGTCATTTTTTTTGACAGCTTGAAAAAGAAATTTCAAAATTTTAGTTGCCACCCGTTAGTTTAAATTGCATTTAAACGACGGTCACTTTGAATTGGATATCCCTACAGTGTCCAATGGTACTTTTTTTCCTTGATTTTGTTTTCCGTTCATCGTGTTTTCCGTGCTGAGCACCAATGCTACGGACACCAGGGAGGCAGCTCCCACACCTGGACCCTACCTATCGACCCATCTACTCATGAACCGGGGACCAACGGCTTTACTTCCCTTCCGAAGGAAGGCGTGATCAGAGATGTTATGCCTCAGAACATCCCGGCGGCGTCGACTGGGATTGAACCCAGGCCTGCTGGGGTGAGAGGTAATCAAGCTTACCACTACACCACCGGCACCGCTATCCAATGGAACTACGCAATATAATGTAATTTTGAGTAGAATTCGACTTAGGTACTGAGTTACTTTTATCGCTCATGTAGGCTAGGTAAATTTTTTCCTCTATTTTCGTCATATTCGAGCAGATTTTTGAGAAAAATTTTACTCACCACTTTTTACGATTTTCAGTGAAATGTTCAAATGTGGGGTATAGATCTGATGACTCTCCAGCGTAACCAGTTATTGAAAATAAACATTATTTATCTTTATTTCCTACTAGGGCGCAAAGGATTTTTTTTATTAAAGAGACTTTCAGCCTTGGGCTGGTTCGTCTCTGGGAATCCCAGATGAGGATTCCCCTATTTGAGGGGGATGGGAATTCCAGAGGAAAATTACCCTAGCAACATAGTTTGGATCCCAGACGGGATTTCCGAAAAGGGCGTGGGGTCCCAGAAACAAAGTTTTTAGTTACGGAGTTTTTAATTTGGTGGCCCTGAAAGGGAACCTCCGAAAAGAGGGTGGGGCTTCAAAGGGGGTCCCTTAGTTACATAGTGACTGTCTTAATACTGTCATTTTGTTGGAGAATTCCGTTTTCGTTGCTTTGGTCTGTATAGTTGCTGATGTGAGTGGTTAGTTGTGAGATTCAGGTTATGGAATGGTGGTGAGTTAGGTGATCTGATTAGATCGAACAGCCCAGCTTCCCGTTTGAAATCTAGAAGGGCTGTAATTCTGGTAGGATCGTTACCGAGAGCATTGCGGATGCTTCCCGGGATGTCGTAGCGGGTTCTTGGTGCTTCGTATTTCGGACAGTGTGACAGTGTGATACACCGTTTGTGGAGTTCGGCATATATCACAGATCCTATGGAATGGTCCGTCTCCCTTGTAGTTGTGGGACATGTTTGTATGAGGTGTTCGAAGTCGGGATACTATGACCTGCTCTCGATGAAACGGTGGGTCCGCCCAACTGGAGATGTCTTTTTTTAATTTTTCTGATGGCAGGGGTTTCACTGGCCGCCCAATCGCGAGCTCAACCTTCGTTGGTGATTTATGATACCCATTTTTTGAGGTTCGGACCAGGTACAATTCGCGTATACTTGGCCATGCAACGACCTGAGTTGGCTAGTTGGTCCACTTTTACGTTACCATGGACCTCGCAGTGTGACTGTGTTGTTAGGATCGCCTGGATCCAAGGGTGTTTGCTCGCATCGGTGCAGATGGCTAAATTCTAAATTAGTAACCAGTTCCATTCCACGGGAAGCCGCATATAAATTCTACAGCACCCAAAATTTTCATCGACATTGACGCACACTTCGGAAGGAACCTTTTCATCAAACGGCAACACTCTTCGGACACTTTCAGAAGAAATTAAAAATGTAAGTATACAAAAACTTTTTCGTCTTCTCAACAGAATGTGACTGAAATCCTGGTGTATTGCCAAATTTTCAATCGCATGAAAAGCTCAGCCAAAATGAAAGAAATTCAACAAAAAAAATTATCTTCGTTTTTTTTTTTTTTTTTTTTTTTTACTTTGGTTTGTTTTTTCCGTCGATCTTATTTTCCGTGCTGAGCACCAATGCTACCGACGTGCCACAAAAAGCAGCTCCCACACCTGGACCCTACATATCGACCCATCAACTCATGAACCGGGGACGAACGGCTTTACTTCCCATCCGAAGGAAGGCGTGATCAGAGATGTTATGCCTCAGAACATCCCGGCAGCGCCGACTGGGATCGAACCCAGGCCTGCTGGGGTGAGAGGTAATCACGCTTACCACTACACCACCGGCGCCGTTAAAAAAAATTATCTTCATCTTTCAATGTAATTCTTGGAACTGAAACTAGCAGGGACGAAAGCGTAAGAAGCGAAGAAATTTTTGGAAACAAATTTTAATGTATTCCGGCACGACCGAAATATACATCTTTGTAAGAAAAAGTCTGGAGGTGGTGTTCTCATTGCCATCACTGCAGACTTTACTTCTGAAGAAATACAAACTAATAAGAACACAAAATTTGAACATGTATGGGCCAAAGCACTTATTGCTGGTGAAAAACACATTTTTACTTCTGTGTATTTCCCACCTGAACATGCGAACAAACATTCTTTTGAATTATTTTTCCAAATTGCCGAAACTGTCATGTCAAATATGGAACCAGAAGGAAAACTGCATATTTATGGTGACTTCAACCAACGCAACACAGACTTTATCACACACATTTAAAACGAATCATTTTTACTTCCAATCGTAGGTGAAGACGAAACATTACAATTTCTTTTTGACAAAATCTCATATTTAGGTTTATATAAAATTAACCACGTAAAAAATCCGCAAAATGCATATTCAGACCTTTTATTTACAAACTGTACTGAAGACTTCTGTGTGTATGCATCATTATCACCTTTATGGAAAAATGAAGTGTTTCACTGAGCAATTTAATATTCAACCTTCACACAAAATATTTCTTCTCCCAGCGACTGGGAGTACGAGGAAGTGCCGGCATATCATAAAGCAAATTACGAAGAAGCCAAACGTAGACTATGTACAATAAATTGGCAAAATATAATAAGTATTGAAGGAAATGTCGACATTCAATTATTCGTAGCATAATTTCAGAAACCATATCAATAAAAAGAAGAAGGCGAACACAAAACAACAAACTGCCAGTGTGGTTCAATCCACAACTAAAACATTTGAAGAACAAAAAGCAGAAAGCACACAAATCATACAAAAAGGAAAGCACTAGCACAAATTTACAACACTATCATAACATATGCAACCAACTCAACACAGCCATTAACACTGCACATGAAGAATATAATCGTAAAGTCGAAAATGAAGTCAAATCATATCCTAAGAACTTTTTCAATTATGTATAAACGAAATTGAAAAGTAATAATTTTCCGTCACGAATGCATTTTGATGGAAATGTAGGTGAAAACCCTTCTGAAATCTGCAATCTCTTTGAAAATTTCTTTCAGGAAGTATTCACCACATTTTCTGAAAAAGACCGCGACCGCGATTTCTTTGCATTCATTCCCGAAGTCTCTAACAACATATCTGTCAATCAAATATGTCAACATGAAGTCCTTAATGCACTAAAAAATTTGAACGCAACTAAAGGACCAGGAGCTGACGGAATTGCACCTGTATTCTTGGAGAATCTTTCAGAACAACTTACCCTTCCTTTAGAACGCCTTTTCAATATGTCTCGTAATCTCAAATCAATCGTAAACGTTAAAAATTTTCAGCAAGTAAAAAATCAAATTACAAACAAACAGCACGGCTTTTTTAAAGGTCGTTCATTTACCTCTAATATTCTTGAATTTGTAACCTTCATTCTTAACGCAATGGACAATGGCAAGCACGTGGAAGCTCTTTATACTGACTTCAGTAAAGCATTTGACTGAATCGACATACCATTATTACTCTTTAAATTGCAAAAAAAATAGGAATGAAATCTAGGCTTCTGCATTGGCTCCAATCATACTTAACGCAGCGCAAACAAATAGTTCGATTTCAGAATAAACTTTCAGAACCTATTTCGGTCACCTCTGGGGTGCCCAAGGACTCTCATTTAGGCTCAATTTTTTTTTGTACGTAAACGACATTTCCTACATACTTAAAAAAATAAAAGTTTTTGCATACGACATGAAGCTCTTCATAGAAATAAGTAATTCTAACGACACAGAAGAATTTCAGAATGAAATCAACTTATTCAGCACTTGGTGTAGTAAAAGTCTACTCCAACTCAATGTAAAAAAATGCATCGCAATTGTATTGTAACGCAAATGTATAATAGAAACACGTTTTTTTGAAATATTTTTAGGCAACCAAAAAGTAGAAAAATGTAAAATTGTAAGGGACCTAGTATGTTGGGCTTCAATAAGAGGATCAGCTATATTTTCAAGACCCATACACTATCAAATTATTATATATTACATACGTCAGACCTATTCTGGAATCCATACATTGCCATACACGAGGAACGCATAGAATCCGTTCAAAAACAATTCCTTTTATATGCCCTTCGGAAATTGAATTGGACGGCATTTCCTCTTCCATCATATGAAGCACGCTGCATGCTCATCAACTTACAAACACTCAAAGAACGCCGCGAATTTGCAATGCTTTTCATCATCAATGACATTATTTCACATCGCATAGAATCATCAGAAATCCTTTCTCAATTAAACTTCGGCATCTTAGAACACGAAAATTATTCTCAGAAAAATCCCATAGAACAAATTACGCAAAAACTGGCCCCTTAAATCGAATGATGTGACAGTATATTCAACACTGTGAAGTCATTAGCATCACTATGTCAATAGAAGAAATTAAAACTCAACAAAAACATAATAGAAATAATGCATAGTATGTAAGTAAAACATTGAAACCATTGTATGTAAATAGCCTACTTTGCTTGACGAAATAAATAAATAAATAAATTGGGTTGCGGACTTCATCAAAGCTGTTCAGATGCATAAGGCCTATTGGAAGGTGAATAGTTGAGTTCAGAATTAGTCTTCCAGGTGGCACAAATATGCCATTTTATTCAAATGAATTGCTTTAAATCTTGACTAGATATAACTTTTCTGTCTTTGAAAAAGTTGTTCAAGTGAAAGAGACTTATTGGATGGTGTACATCACACTAGTATACTTTTAACATCCTATTGCTAGTATACCATTTCACTTCTTACTGCTTCAACTTGCGACTTCAACGATAGAGGGTAGCGGTCTTGGACAAAGTTGTTCTGATGAATAAGACTTATTGGATGATGGACAGCTCACTTCAAAATTCACTCATCAGGCGACACTAGTGTGCAATTTTTCATCGTATTGCTTGAACGACCAGATAGAAGTTTGCTGTCTTCAGTTCTGAATGATAAGACCTATCGTATCTCACTCGAAAAAATATCTAACCACTAGTGCCATTTGATACTAATGGCTTGCTTAAGTCGACATCTCGACTAAACAGAGGGTTTCTGTCAACACGACCTGTTGTATAGTGAACAGCACAGTTCTAAATTCTCAAACCAGGCCCGGCGAGTATACGATTTGACTTATAATTCCTTGCTTCAACTTGAAAGCTCAACTAGATAGAAGGTTGCTGTTTTTGACAAAGTTCATCAGGTCTTATAACCTATTGTATGGGGTCCAGTGTAGTGTTGTGGTCGAACTTTTGATAAGTTCTCCTTATTCCTCATATATTTTATTTTCCTTGATTTGTTTTCCGTCGATCTTATTTTCCGTGCTGGGCACCAATGCTACCGACCCAGGGAGACCCTACCTATCGACTTAGTAACTCATGAACCGGGGACCAACGGCTTTACTTCCCGTGATCAGAGATGTTATGCCTCAGAACATCCCGGCGGCACCGACTGGGAGTGAACCCAGGCCTGCTGGGGTGAGAGTTAATCACGCTTATCACTACACCACCGGTGCCACTGATTTCTCATAGTTATTACAACCCAACTGTAACTTTGCTTTTGTCTTCTACTTTCATTTCATCTGCTGTTTTGGGACGGCCGTCATTACTTCTGAAATGGAAATCACACGAATCTAACGTATTGATTTGTCAGTATACGATTTGCAACTTTCATGGCATATATCACTGAAACAAAGCCGGACAAAGACTTATCAAACGGGTACCATAATGTTTGAAAATTTAAATACAGCCCTTTGCCTTGTGTAAACGAGGATAGTTTTATCAGTTCAAACTCACCAAATATGATAGTATGGAACCATTTAATTTGATTTCAATTTATTGAATTACAGCTTTCACAAATTGTAGGATTTTATTTTGAACACAGATAAAGGACAAACTCAAATGAGATTAAGATTATCTGTTGTAATTCTGCAACATCAAAATGTATTAATGTTATGAGTCAAAATTCCTGAAGTGGACCACTGATTTTTCACAAATCATTGGATTCCATTCAAAATACGTCTATATATTGCTCTTACCACGACAAACAATAACCCAAAATATTTCGGCAAAATTCGCATTTAAACAAAAGTTATAAACAATTAAGTTTTTTGGACCCTTTTTCGAAAAAAAAACTTATCTCTAGATCGGGCCAATGAATTTTTCTCCAGTATTGATATAATCACAAGAAGACATGTTTCTTCCAAAATCACTAAAATTTATTCATCAAAAATGTAATTTGTTTATAATAATTACAATTTTTTATAAACAAATGCAATTTTTTTGGTGTTCCCCGCGCGATACAAGATTGCTTTTTTTTTAGAATTGTTCCCTGACTTTTTTCCCATACAGAACCGTTTCAACATTTTTGTCACCAGTATTGGGAGCCGAGTTATAGCAATTTTTGTAACGCGCCGCACCAAGCGCGCGGCGCCGCGACGCGCCGCTCGCGCGCGAAGCGAGTCGCTACGCGCTCTTGGTAAGAATTCGTTTCCTCGTTTCGTCTTTCCCGTGTCTTTCCCGATGCGTGAACGCGCGAGCGGCGCGACGCGGCGCCGAGCGCTTGGTGCAGCGCGTTACAAAAATTGCTATAACTCGGCTCCCAATACTGGTGACAAAAATGTTGAAACGGTTCTGTATGGGAAAAAAGTCAGGGAACAATTCTAAAAAAAAAGCAATCTTGTATCGCGCGGGGAACACCAAAAAAATTGCATTTGTTTATAAAAAATTGTAATTATTATAAACAAATTACATTTTTGATGAATAAATTTTAGTGATTTTGGAAGAAACATGTCTTCTTGTGATTATATCAAAACTGGAGATAAATTCATTGGCCCGATCTAGAGATAAGATTTTTTTTCGAAAAAGGGTCCAAAAAACTTAATTGTTTATAACTTTTGTTTAAATGTGCATTTTGCCGAAATATTTTGGGTTATTGTTTGTCGTGGTAAGAGCAATATATAGACGTATTTTTAACGGAATCCAATGATTTGTGAAAAATCAGTGGTCCACTTCAGGAATTTTGACTCTATGTGACGTACTTTGAAGTATTTCAAACCGGTTTGTTATCTGAAATGCATTTCACTGTGATCAAATGATATAGGGGAAATGGATCTAAAATTCTGCTATTTATCAATTTTATCTAGATGAACGCGTCATTGGGACGGTACTAATGGATATTTTTGGTCGCTATTGAAAATTTAGCCGATTGCTGAATTTATGTATGGGCCCAAATTAGGGGCATTTAGGCCGACATTACATCCATTTTCCCTACAATGTGGTTGAAAGTGAAGGTCTGTGCCCAAAAACACAGCCATCCAAATTGCTCGCTTTCGAAAAGAACCCACCGGTTGTGATTTATAAACTAAACATTCCATACCTGCACAACTGCCTCAAAAACCAGCCTCTCTCGCTCATCCGCAGCTGTAGTCATAGAGCCACGTGGCAGAAGAAGAATGCGAGAACAACATGTTTTCGCTACTCGGCATTTCGTGCACACACAACTCATTTTAATCTAAATATAATTAATCATTACAGTTCCAGTGCGCCACCGAGCGTACTGATTTATGTGGCTGAACAATTTTTCACCACCCGGTAAAATGGGAATTTGCTTTCTCGCAATGTCACAGGTTTGTAACCTTCTTTGCCAGCAGTGCTGCCTACCATACATGTTCGTACATGTGTGCGAGGTATACGTCTTTTGTGCAAGGTTAATTTATTTAACGACTGCGGCAAGGAATTTTGCTTGCCGAGCTCCAGCTCAACACTTGGTCCATAGACGAGGATGATGGCTTTCAACGGGAGGCACGTGGCTTCTAGCTTTCAGAGGATAGATCTTTTCTCAAGAAGTAGCTGTTGAGACGTGCCGGTATCCGTAAGACAGTTTCGTTGGTAAATTTCGAGCAAAGAATAATGGTGCCATTTGTGTGCCGATTTCATCTAAAAGAAAAGTTCAAACGGATTTACTGGGAGGCGACAAACAATGAATTAAATTACGCAGGAAGAGCCATATATCACTGCATTCTTGAAACTTCACTAACGACGGAATTTGTTGAAAGCCAGAATGAAGAGGAATAGAAGTCGTTTCACATGCGTCATAAAATCATTCGATTTAAACAAGTTTACAAACAAGTAGGAAGAAAAGCTGTCCTGAAAATGATAAAATTCGCATTTAATAATGCACAAAAATTAACTTAAAGTAAATTTAATGACCGATTTCTCTACCTCGACATTCTAATGACCGGTGACACCGCTATGGATGACCCAAATGAGCCCACACTGACGGGCGCACATGGCTAATTGCCAACGACGACGACGTTCATTTGCCACCTTCACGCACCTAGGCGTCGCGTCATCCTACCCAATGCTAGGCCTGTAATGAGATATTTCTCGAGTACTTTTCAAAAGGTCCTAAGTAACAAAAGCATACAAATCGATTCAAATCCATTTCTTCCAGTAATTCTGAAGTCTGTGAAAGGGAATCTAGATGAAGTATAACAAAACTCCCAATTCATTAATTATTTAGGTCATTGTGAAAGGTCGTCCAATGTAGCATGTTCGAAGTACAAGTAGACTAGTCAAAACGAGGTATGATATTCCACCCGTATTGTAGCACGTAATTCAAAATAAAAGTGTGATTTTGCCATTCCTACTGAATGTTCACCGTTATTATTCATTGACTACGACAAAAATATCTTTGTTAATAGTGTATTGTTTCAAAACAGTTTTTTTTTTTAAATAATCTGTCGAACTTCAACTTAGTATTTCTCAATATAGCGAAAATGTTATATTGGTCCGTTTGAAAAAGTACTCGAGATTTTCTTGTCGCATTTCCACCTTGAGCCCACGCCCGACGCTCGTTAACTCTCTTCGGCGCTCAAGTTAGTGGGAACTGGCAAAATAATAATGCTTTCGCCACCGGAGGAAGCAAAAGTATCATGTTTTCACTTTTATCCACCAGTGCCAGTTTGCCGGTATTGACAAAAAAAAACGTGGATTAATGATTTCGAGAACAACTTTTCCTTGAACGCCCCTTGGAGTGCAATACCTGTGAGGGGGTAGATGTCAGCATCGGTGCGATGAGGTGATATGAATTTTCATGTTTCTACGAAGCATATCGCGATTTTGTTGCTTTTAAGCTGTCGTAGAAGCGAGGTAATCCTATACAGTGGAGGAAAAAAAATGTAAGCCTGCCTTCCAGAATTGTTGACTATTCACAAAAGATTTTAAATACATTTACATGTTCAACTATTGCAGAGTCAATGCTCAGCTGTATATAACCAATGATTTGGAAACATTTACGTAGTCAAGTGGACTTAAGGATGCGTAATGTATTTTTTTTTTCTTTTTTTTTTCCGTACTGAGTACCAATGCTACCGACGCCTGGGAGGCAGCTCCCACACCTGAACCCTACCCATCGACCCATCAACTCATGGACCGGGGACCAACGACTTTACTTCCCATCCGAAGGAAGGCGTGATGTTATGCCTCAGAAAATTAATTAATTTATTAATAAATTAATAAACAAATTAATTAATTAATAAATAAATAAAAAAAATCAATAAATTAATAAATAAATAAGTGAATTAATAAATAAATAAATTTATTAACTAATAAATAAATAATTAAATAAATAAATAAATAAATAAATAAATAAATAAGAAAATAAATTAATGAATAAAATAATAAAATAAATAATTAATTAATTAATGAAAAAATAAGAAATAAAAAATATATTGCTCAGTTGATTTATTAATTAATAAATCAATAAATAAATACATAAAAAAAATATATAATATTAATAAATATATTAAAAAATAATTAATAAAAAAATAAAAAATAAATTAATAAATAAATTATTTAATAAATAAATCAATAAAGTTTTAAATTAATAAATCAATATATAAATAATAAAATAAAGAAATAATTCAACAACAAAAAAAACATCAATAAAGATTTTTAAATAAATAAATAAATAAATATATAAATAAATAAATAAATATGTGAATAAATATAGAAAAAAAAACTATATAAATACATATGATACTAATAAAATAATTGAATAGATGATTAACTAGTTAACTAAAAACATCAATGAATAAACGAAAATATAAATGTTAATAAACAAAATAACAAAATTACAAAATTAATAAATCAATGTATGAATTAATTCATTAATAAATAAATAAAAAAAATAAAAAAATAATACAATAAAAAAAGAAATTAATAAAAAAAATGATAAAAAATCCATAAGGAAACAAAATTGATGAATTAATAAATAAATAAAAATATAAGTGAATCAATAAATAAATGCATATGAACATAATAAAATAATTAAATAAATGAATAAATAGATAATTAAAAAAGTCAATGCATAATGAAAATAACATAAATATTTTATATAAATAAATAAATAAATACATAAAACATAATTAAGTAAATAAATAAAATAAAATTTATAAATAAACACATTAAGAAATCAAATAAATAAATTCACAAATAAATTTATTAATAAAAATAATAAATAAATAAAAAAAAAAAAAAATTAAAAAAAATATACATAAAATATATTAATAAATTATTTAAATAAGTATAGATGAATAAATAATAAAATAAATTAATTAATGAATAAAAAATATAAAAATAACAAAATACATAAATTATTGTATGAATACAATAAAAAACTAATAACTAAATAAATTAATTAATCAATAAATAAAAATATATAAATGAATAAAGGTACATTAAGATATGGAAGTAAATGTATTAATATATAAATCCTTAAATAAAATAAATTCGTTAAATAATACATAAATAATTAAAAAAATTGAAATAAATACATAAATTA
Source organism: Ochlerotatus camptorhynchus (assembly GCF_037179485.1). Classification (NCBI taxonomy): domain Eukaryota; kingdom Metazoa; phylum Arthropoda; class Insecta; order Diptera; family Culicidae; genus Ochlerotatus; species Ochlerotatus camptorhynchus. The sequence continues at coordinate 114,650 of NW_027040701.1, forward strand.
TCATATAAATCAAAAAGAAACTAATTAAATTAATAAATAAACGAATAAATAAAAAAATATATAAATTAAAACATAATAAATATATAAAGAACATACAAACATGAATTATTCATTAAAAAATTACATGTATAAATAAATAAATGAACAATTAAATAAATTGATAAAGGGATAAAAAATATTAAAACAACAAAATAAATAAATTATTCAAAATATACATTAATAAATTGATAACAATAAATTTATAAATTAATAAATAAAAAAATATTAATTAATAAAGAATTAATAAGATATTTATATAAATAAATAAATTCTTAATTAAAAAAAAATATTTAATAATACATTAATAAATAA